>NW_020451283.1:132756-226375 GCF_003343035.1 Apteryx rowi
TGCCGGCGCTGCCCCCGCACTGCCGCTGCCGCGCGGGGCAGCTCCCCGCGGCACCCCCGGCCCTGCCCCCCGGTTAGGGGTTTGCACACTGCTCCTTCGCGCCGCTTTCCGAGCTGACCCCTTCTCTCAGAAGCTTCTTAATATTCCCCTGGTTACTGTTTAATTTGACTTACGTTCAGCTTAAGCAAATGTCATCACTGTTAGTTTCCCCTTAGTGTTACCAATTTGGGGGCAAGACCCTCTCCGAACAAGCAGTTTGGGGTGCTCCATTCAGGCTCTCACAGCGTTTACCCTCACATTGCCGTCTCCTCAGTCGCTCTTACCCCGCCCGTGTCACCAAGAGGAGGCTGTGAGCTTGGTACCAGCTCAGATAGATTGTGATTTAGGAACAGTACAGGCTTACTCTTTCCATGGGCCAAGTTTAAAATAAAGTTGCATAAAACCATGTTTTTGGCATGCTTCCAAGGGTGGATGCATTTAAATATGTGCTTTCAGAAAGGAAATGTTGCCAGAAAAGCTTTGCAGTGTGTACCAGGTCAAGCAAAATCATGACATACATTCATTTACAATCCCCTGGTAGAAATGGTTAAAGCTTAATTTTTTTTTTTTTCTTCAGTAATCTTTGGCAATGTAGCTTGAATTTCTATGAGACCACTGAACAGATGCAAAGCTTTGGCATGTGCCTGGGCATCAACATGGGACTCAACATTTTGAATATTACACAGTATCTCCCTTGCACAGCATCTGGCTAGCCTAACCATTGCCATTACTAACTAAAGAATGGAAATAAAATCATCAGTTTAGACTCCTTCAAACTGATTTCAAGTCAGTGGAACAATGACAGTTTACATCAGCTGAAGACTTGCTCCACAATTTGTACTCCTTTTTTAACTGATCTGTTTTTTGACAAATTGGATAGTTTTCAATAGTTACAACTTAGGTGGCATGAGCCTATTTGTGGGTTGAAATCAGAAAAAAAATTCTGTTGACCCATGTAAAATGACATGAGTCATCTGCTAGAAGAATAACACTTTAGCTATCTAATAGTGGTAGGGAAAGAAAAAAACAGTTGCTATATTGACAAATGAAATAAGACAGAATTAGGAAAGATTTTGTCCTTATAAGTCTGATAAATCTGTATTTGAAAGCACTGAAATGATGGCTAGCAGAAAGCAAAATCTTTCTTAGGAAAAAAAGGGAAAAAAATTATTGAGAAACACCTTGGATGTACATTGAACTGCCATTTTCATACACAAACATAAGCACAAAGGACTTAAGAACAGATTGCAAACATCAGTTCTGAATACCAATTCACGCAGCTCAGTTCCTGTCACCTCTGGGCACCTAAAATTTAAAAGTCATACATTCAGTGATCTTAGACATGGAAGGAAAAGGCAGGTTAAGCCGGAGAAGCAGGTTGCTTGGAGAAGCAACCAGCATCGAGGGTCAAGCTACTTTAAAAATGGGAGAGACTAAAGGAAGATATATCCATGGAAAAAGACAAAAGGAATTGAACAGTTGAAGAGAAGAGGAAATGAGGAACTGGAAGAGATTTTAAGATATAGACAGGATAGGGTTATGGGGACATACCCAAAAGGTACACAGACAAGAAACAATGTTTCATCTGAGTTTTAGGAGAAACACAGAAAGAGAAAAAGAGGCAAGACAAGGAGGGAAGAGCTTGAAAGCGACGGTGCTGGAAAAGGAGACACGACATCTCCACATTCTGAATCGAGACAGAGGATGAAAGCAAGCAAAATTTCTGTGGGATGAAAGAAAGCATAATTTCTGTGGGAGAGGGCAGCAGCAGAGGCAAAGATCCAGGTCACCCTCATTCTAATGATCACAAGCTTTTATGAACATGTTATGAAGACATGGTGGATGCAAGACCTTTACAGAGAGTGGGGAGATTATATGGGAGACATAGATACATCGATAGAAAAAATTTCTCCCAGTCTGGTTAAACATCACCGGTAATGAGGAGGAGGAATGTGTTGTATGGGGAACCTGAAAATTTACTGTGGATTTAAAGAAAAGGAACAGGGCCACATTGGAGCTTAAGCATTGCCAGATTTAACAGACCATTCTTAAGTGCCTTTGTGGATGTGGCCATCATATCCTAATTCCTTTGACTATTGATTCCCTGGGGATCAGATTAGTACCATCACCAATAGAAATACTCCTCCATAAGCCTTCCCCCTCAACTGAGACCATTACAAATGGTTACAAACCGTTTGCTTGATACAAACCTAATTCTAATCATCAGCATCGAGTGAAACAGAATGAACTAATGCCTTAGGAATTAAGAATTTCCATCTCAGTGAATAAAACCAGGCTGTTCTTGAAATAGTACCATTTTTAAATTTGAAGTAATATGTAAGATACTCATTTCTCACAGACAAGGTGAGAACTACTTGGTTTCTTTCTCTCTTTTCTGAGATTCCTGCAATACAGGAGCCCATTATGTTGACTATAATACATAGAAAATGGGCTTCCTGGCTACAAAACGTTTACCAGTGCTCAGCATTGAGCGGACATCTACTGCAGGAGAGCCAGCAGTATTGTGTTCGGTGAGACTTCGCATCTTGTGATTTGTGTCCTTCCTTACGTGGTACCTTGGCCTAGGGCACTGGGGCGCCTGACTGCTTCTTCTACTGAAAGGACGACTGAATACAGAGAGTGAAAGGGGAAAAGAGCAGCAGCTGCTGTGGGAGGGAAACATGACCCCTCTAAACCTGTGTTCAATCACTCAAATGTGACTGACAGCCAGATTATGCAAAGGAAAGAAACTGGCATAGCGGAAGGGAGGATATCACTATAAAGGGACACATTCTTCCCTTTACTTGCCACACGGGAAAAGCAGTAAAAAGGTTTCATCAGATGCTTTAGCCGAGTATGTCTGAGTGTGATTTGGTCTTGTCTGTGTGTCTGTGTTTGTGTGTCTGTGTGTAAAAGGCAACAGGAAGAAGCACTTAGTTTGATTGCGCTCTAGCCATTTGATGATAATGTGGTTGAAAGCAATTGTGTCTGATAATTTATGTTTTTAAAAGCCTTATTTGCAATAACAGCTTTAAAAACACTGAACAAGATTAAAAGAAAAAGGTGGGGTTTGAAAAATTAAATCTGTAAATGGAATTTAGAATTGGTAACCTAACATGCAGTGGGATGAAATTACACACAAATTGCTTTATATACTAAAATTGAGTATTAAAACAAAGGCTTTGTTTCCTACTACGTTACCTAATAGTCTCAAAAAAGGATGCCTTTTCACAAAAATAGATGATAGCTTGGATGTTTGCTTGGCAAAGTTTCTGAAGATAATGAAGCTATATTCTCCTTGACTGCACTGTACTGAAGTCATGGTTCAGACAGTTCATAGCAATGGGATAGATAACAGCTTTCTTAGGGACAGGGTCAAGCTGATATATCAGCTCTCATTCTACAACACTAAAAGGAAAAGCTTGTGGAGAAGGGACCTACACAGAGAACAAAACCTTACAAAAATGGGGATGAATAACAGAACTTGGATTTCTCACCACCCGCAACCTTAGGAACACATATTCTCCTAGAAACCCTACCATCTCAGCTGTTTTCAGAACTGATTTTCCAGTAAATTTATACACAGCTAAATAATTCTATTATCCTACCTATTATTCTTACAAGTAGGGGCTAGTGGATGGCAATCAATGGGATGATTCTTATCTATACAAGAGCACAAACTTCTTATGAAAAATCTTACCTCAAAAATGGAGTTCCTAGATGAAAACAGTTTGCACAAACACTGATCCTGGGGCTAAAGACTTCTAGCTAGGACTTGTGATTTTAATATGGAAATTCAATTTTCATAACTTTTTTTTAATCTTATCTGACTGATGATCCATTTTTAAAGTGAAAAGAACATCTTTCATTCAGCTTCCTTTCTGTTAGAAAAACCTACAGTATTTAAGATCTGTTCATAGTATGACATGTCAGGTTCTAAAAGCTCAGAGTATATAAGAACTTATGCTTGTAAATTAGTACAATTTGAATCATTTCCAAATCTTAAAAAACTTTACTGTTTGAATTAGTAAGCTGCCATGCTGAAAAACTTCAAGGTTTAAGTTGTCTTCAGTTGCAGAAAAAAAGTTTAAATTCTAAAGCAAATAATGTAAGAATGGAAAATAAAAAGCAAGAAAAATGACTGAGAAAGAAAATAATTTCCCTCTTGATAAATCATACAGTGCTTGTGGATATTGTAATGCACAGCTTCTTCCATTAAAAAATTTGAAAAATCTGAATTTTAAAAGGCCCCGGGTGGTTATAGGACACTTACAAATGCCCTATATTTATATTTTGACAATTATTAAAGCATTTATCTTTTAAAGTACATGTTTTGTTTTGTTTTGAAATAAAAGCATTGAGAATCTCACAGATGCCTATGACCAGACTTTGCAGTGATCAACACCTCATGAACAATTAATTCAGAAAAAAAGAGCTACAAAGAACATTTCCATTAAACATCTATAATTTTGAAACATTTTTTTAAATGTTTTCCTGAGCTATGGATTCCCTGTGAGCAAAAGACTGGGAGGCGATTGTGCTTCACACTAGAGTTTCTGTCTCAGATGTCGCAGATAGGACCTTTTCCTATGCTAAATGTGATACAAACTGTCAAAACTCGTTACGGTCAAAATTCATTGCTAATGCCATTTTTTTCTGTCTTGTGCATCCTAAAGGTGGATCAATGACAATTTCTCTTAGTCTTTCAGATGTTTCCCTACAACACAGGCACATATCTCCATGCACTAACACTGCAGCCTGGTAGCAGTTCACAGAAATTTGAGGATAAACTTCATCAGTTTAGGCCCCATAGCTTAACCAAGCTTAAAACAAATAATTTACATACCCAAGCAATGTTGTAAACTCCTGCATGTGTCTCCAGTGACACCAGATGTGATTTCAGTAATACAGGACTTCATTTTATCTTAGTGGGTGTGAAACAGGGACACCTGAGGAGCTCCAAATACTGCAAATGCTCTGTTACAGAAGTGAGGACACACACTTATCTGCAGTACAGCATTGCATGGCTGTTTTCCAGCTGAGGAAGGAAACTCAGCTAGCACTTTTCTGAGTAAAGAATAACTAGGTCAATACATTGTGTAAAGAGAAACTAACCAAGGCATTTTTTTCTGGAAAGAAAATATTATTCCTATGGAAGAACAAAAATACAGGATAGAAAGACTCATCATTTATTTGAACTGGTCCTGGAGAAGATACAGGGCTTTCTTTGTGTGACACACAACCCATAAATATTACTCTGTAGAAGAACTTTCAATATTAAAAGATATTATTCATACATCATAAAAATATTTAATGACATTTACATGAGATGTTCTCTTTTTTTTCCCTTCTAAGTATATAGGCAAAAATTGTTACTGTTTATATAAAAATGAGAGAGAATTGTTTTTAGACTTTTTAAAGCTCATGGAAAATGCACTGCCTTTTAACAAGCTCTGCTGTGTGTTTGATGCATTTTAAGGGAACATCTTGTCTTTTCTTATTGCCATCACTAATCAAAGATAGCAGTGTACCAAATATATGATAGACTTTAAGTTCAGTGCTAGGCTAGACACTATGTGGTAACACTGGAGCATTTTATTCTGGAGGGAGTTCAGTTTCTGAACACTCTAACATAATTTGGGAGTAAGTCAGGTTTGGTTTCTTTTCTTTTCACTTCGAGATAGCGAGATTGTGCTAAGTATCATTCTCACTACTGTTGCTATTATTATTCACGTGGCCCACTCTTTCTCCTAGTTCATTCTCTTTAGTACTGCAGAAAAAAATAATCTAAACAAGAAGTTTTAGCAAAGTGGCTTAAACTAAATGAGGTCTGAAGAAGCTGTTATTCATCTTTTATGGAAAAGAGTTCCAAAATTTCGGTCACATTGCCATAGTTTACACATATCATCCCTAAGTGAGGGCCAAGTCCCAAAAGTTCCCTCTACTTTTAGTACAGAGCAAAGTACTTCAATGCGGATACAGTTTATACTGGTGAAACTGTGTTTTTCCTGGTATTACTCATTTTTACCAACTATTTCTGAGCAAAAGAAGCCATGGTATCAAAATTATATTTATGGTGGCATAATTAGATCTGCTGCTGGCCTTTTGACCAATGTTGCCATCTTAGTCAGATACCATCCCTCGTGGCATCTCTAATTAAAACAGTCATCTTATCAGACATCCACAGGCAGATAGCATGCAAAATTTTAGCAGTTAAATTGTTCCTGCAAACATTGTAGGGTTAGGTATTTAATATCAGTTCAAAAGCACTTTTAACTGGTTAGTTTACATCACTTTTCAGCATAGCTAACTCTACCACAGAGCTTCAACAAGCATAACTATGTTGTTAAAAAATAATCACACCTCTTACTAACAATTTAATTTCCATAATCCTTAAGGGACATGGTTTCAATTCCCTACGTGAGAATTCACTATGCAGGGGCCTCAGGATCTCTCAGGGAAAAGTCTTTTAGATTGGCTTGGTATATGGCTCATTTTCTGTTTACATTTTAGAGCAAAATTCTCACCCTGTTCTCTGCAAAAGTAGCCTTGAACATATAAAATGACAAACTATGCTGAGAGTCAGTCATGGATTTCTTTCCCAAAGATCACAAGTTACCCTCTATACCTCACAGTCCCACAGCTGCTGCAGTCATCCAGCGAGAGCCTTTGAAGCCTCTGAAAGTCACGGCCATTTTGAGAAGACTCAGTTTGCAGCTGTGAAATTTTATGTGTCTCTGGAAGAATGATGCCCGATTCCAGGCCTGGCTGTATTTGTTGTGGTGGAAGCTTCACAGTGGTACAGCAACTTCCACATCACAGGATCTGCCAAATTGAATGGTGCTGCATTCCCATCAAACCTGCCACCAGACAATTTGCCCAAAGGTTCTATTGCTTAAAAATAAGTGCCCACTTTTGCAACACAAATTACAATCACAGGTACAACCCTTTCAGCTTCAAGAGATCAGCTAATATCTCACCTGTCAAGGCAGAGATATATTTAACAGATCATTAGTCTGAGTAAATAACATAACAATTTTCCAGACAATCCCCTCAATGGAAGCAGTTTCCTAGCACAGATGACCAGTCCATCCTTAGGCAATCAAGGTTTCGAAAATTTCTTCTTTCTTGCAGGTTCCTTATTGTTGTGCTTCAGATAAACCTTAAGATCTTAGCTGTTTTAATTACAGCCCTTATCACATAGCTGGACAAATACAGCAATCACCTACTTTAATTGCTGCCCTGTTTAATTTTGCTAGATATATGATTAAGCACAAGCTGTTACAATTTAACAACTAAACCCAGGCTACACACACACAAAAAAAGAAAAACGTGTTATTCCATCTTTATTTCATGTATTAGTGGACTAAAGTAACAATTACAACGCCTCCTCATTTCACATACGTGTAATTTCTCTGCAGGCTTTTTCAGCCTCAAAGATTCAATTGTTAGACAGAAAATTATGCCAGTAAGAGCAACAACTCAGCTACATTATCAATGTACAAACCCTAAAATTATTTTCTAACTTCCCTGTTTACTGGGGAGGATGTTCAATTTTGCAGACGATATTGAGTGACTATGAAAGGAATGCATATAGCACAAATACCCTTCTCTGCTATTATGACTATAGATTTCTTGACACTTTTTCAGCAGATGGTGCATTGTGACAGTTATTTATTGTTCTGACCAATGCTGTATTTTTATTGCCTTCTGTTCTCTAACTATTGATTTGTTGTGTCCGCCTCTTGCCTCTTTTAACATGCTTGGGGCTTGTTCACAGGAGAATTCCTATGGAGTACTCAAAAGTTACTAAGTGAATTCAAAGGTTTTAGCATCCTGCGCTCTGTATAAATCTCATATTTAGTAAGAGTGATTTCAGGCTTTTTAGGATAATCAAAGTAGATGAACCCTAGCAAAAAAGAGCTTCTTCCCCAAAGAAGTTGGATGTTCATAGCAGAAGGCAGTAGAGAAGAGCTACAGCTGATCAGCTTTGCTCTCTGTTGCAGACCCTTTCTCACCAGGCAGACAAGCAATTAGAGCAGACTCTTTTTTGCTAGATGTTTACAGAGTGTAGACAACATTGACAGAGTGGGGAAAGAGCTGCTTCATAACTGGAACTCCTCATCTCATTTAAAAGTAAAGATATATTTGCTATGGATAATTTATAAAGGATAAGGTTTATCATTATGTCAACATATAGCTCAGGGCCTACACTTCTGGACATATTTTATCCTGCAGAACAACTGTATATTGTTATATACTAAGTAAAGCTATAGTTTAACTTTTCCCTCACTCAATCAGCATGTATACGTGTGTGTGTATCTGTATAGATAGCAGTCAGACCATTGACCATATTAATGACATTTCATCAAGCTTCATAGTGTGTTGAAAGAGAATGTATCACCTGCAGGTCATCACTAATACCATCGCAGTGAAAAGTATGTAATCACTTTCAGCCGTCAATAGTGTAATAGCAGAGGTGTACATCGTGTAGATGATCTATTATATTTTTATGGGGCTGTGTGTGAAATTTTATAGGACTGAATATAATCCAGGTTACTAAACTACAGAAAGCTGCTCAGAGTGAACAATATGGTGTTGGAAAAGATTCAAAGAAAACATAACAACTTTGATTAGTGAAGACATCAGTAGCAGATGTAAATTACCTGACTAATCTTTTCATTTTAAATTAAACAATTCCAATTTTTAAATGATATAAATGTATATTATCCTTTGCAACCAGGAAGCTGAATTATACATTGTCATTTTACATGTAAAAATATTTTTTAACATATGGAAGAATATATAAACACTGTATAATACTGAAAAGATTTATCCTACTGACAAATAGTGTATGGAATTTTTGCGCATACACTGTGAACCTTTCTCTGTTTGACACATGTGTATACAGTACACATTAATTGCTGTACAGTATGTTTCAAGACATGTATTATCCAAACAGAAAACAGTTCTGTAATATACAGATGTGATTTCTTCTAACACAAATAATTGAAAATATAGCCTATGGCACAACAGTTGTCATGCATGATGTCATCTGGAATGGTGTAGGCAAACGTGTTATATCATAATATTTATTACTCACATTGTAAGGCACCAATCACACTCATGTTTGAGTGTCATTTATTTAATTTAATGCAAGCTGAATTGGGTCCCCCACTTTCAAAACAACAAAAGAAAGCAATTTTCCTTATATAAATGATTTATTCCCATTTTCAAAGGGAATAACCAAGATGTAGTCAGCCTCTGTTATTTAAAATAACGACTAAGAAGACTTTATTATGCTGTAGCATAAAAGAAAGCAGGTCTGGCATGCCGCAGAACTTAACTGAGGATGAGACTGACAACTAACAGCGAGCTTTTCTGTTCCCTTGCTCCATGGTAGAATTGTCTCTAGCGGAGATGCCAAACCACCATTGCAACAAAGACAGTTTCAGACAACTTGGTACCAGGGTAAATATCAGTGTGTTCTGCTTTTCAAACAAAAGAAAAGTGTAGGCACTGCACAATCAGGTTACAGGTTTAATACTCTCTTCTTTCTCTACCTTGCTCAAGGGACCAGTAACTTCAATGCATCCTAATCAAAACTATAGATGGTTTTCAAATCAATGTAGCCTGGATAAAAGACAGAGGATTAAGGCATGGTGAGAAGCAGTTGTTTAAGGTATTGCAGGCCATTTCTATGACCTAGAAATCGAGGAGGAAGGGCTTTACTGACCTTGATAATGTTCTACTGGAATTACGAAGGTTGAGAATTGCCATAAAATGCAGCAAACGCACACTTGCATCTGAGGTTTGGACCTTCTAGAAAAACAGCAGCACAATTAGTGCAGTGAGTCCAAATGGGGTGCCAAACCTCCAAGAATCTCAGACAAATGTTCGTTATTCATGTGTGTATGAACGCTGCAGTATACCCAAGTAGTCCAAGGTCTTGAACATACTGAGTATACACCACATAGGTAGTCCATGCATGCACAGTAAGTCCAGTATGTCCTGCATGGGTTGAATTTACTACATGTAAGTGGTGCCTGAAAATGTCTGTCCGGAAAATATCAGAAAGAAGTTAGGGGGCCTGAACAGAAATGAAAGTAATAGGCTACCTATTCTTCAAGAGCTACCCTTTATTGGAAGACAGTATCTTCACTTAAGGCAGACAGCCTCACCCACATTCACTGCAGGAAAAGCTGGAAAAAATGAGGGAAATGATAGGATGGAGGAAGAGAGACAACGGTAAAAGATACATAGATTAGTATCATTCATTTGTAGAAGTCATTGCTAAACATACAGTTCATATTCCCTTTATCAACTACCCAAAGACGACAGCTTAGAATTCTGTGGGTTTCATTAAAAAAAAAGAAACTGGAAGCTTGTGTTATTTCCAGAACCACTGAATCTGGGTGTCCACAGGACATTTTATACCTTCAAGCAGAGTTAATTAAAACAGTATGCATTTATATGGAGGTTCAAGGAATATTTGGTGATGTTTCAGACAGAGTTATAATTCTCAGGATTCAGGTAATTATGGTAAAGGATGGTTGATTAGATGGCACAGCAAGCATATTCTAAGCTTTTCTTAAAATAAATAGTTTAAGTACAGTTTGCAATATGCATGCTAGGTCAACCTAGCTGTTATAAAACAGCATGGTCATTTTCAATTCCATTAGCTTATATTGATTTATGCCAACAAAAGAGCTGGCACTGTTGCAAATTCACACAGTTCTTATGAATTCCATGGACTCATATTTTTTATGCCAACCAAACAGTTAACATATAATGCAGATCTGGCTTTTTATAGCCATTCTGTGTTACAAGTATCAGTCAACTATGTATTTCAAAGTTAGATTTCTAAATCTAAGACAATTATCTAAGCTCCCTTTTTAGTCAATGGAGAGAAATAGTCTCTTTTTCTTGTGCTGGGCACAGGTTACCTCTCCTAAAGTAGATTCATCTGTTCTATGTTAGATGTCTACTTTAAGAAAGATGAATCTTGCCCTAAAACTGCTTTCTCTCTCTATTGACTTTCATAGGCATTTGGACAGATTAATTCCTCCTCTAGTCTTAAAATAAGATGGCTCACCTTTTGGAGAGCTCTGTAGCCTTAACTGCAAGGAAAGCCTAGGGTGCTGATCAGATGTCTAATTTTTAGGCATCTACATTTGGGACAGATGAATCCTAGCCTCAATGTAGACAATTCCAGGAGCTTTGGCAAAATCAAAGGGAGATAATTGTTCATCAATTCATTAAATAATTGTTTCTGTTCACCAACCTTCATGACTCCAAGAAGGTACCAGACCCCTTAATCCTATGGAAAAAGTGCTAAAAGCTTTATCTTTACATAGTGTTGTAAGATGAAAATGCAATGTCCAGAAGTTCAAATATACAGAAACATATGGAACACCAAATGGATGTTCTGAAGGCAAAATGGTTACTCTTTTTTGCTCCTCTGTCACTACTACTATTAAAACAGATAAAAAATCTTTGGTACATGTTCATACTTATAAATGGTAGAGAGACTGAGCCAATCATTTCAGCCACTCTGTGCTAATTGCCTTCTCATATATCACACATATCAGAAAAAACAGAGAATAATTGGACTGGAAAACTAAACCTAAAAGCATTACTTTATTCCTCTAAATGTTCCCTGATATAAAAAATAAATAAATAAAATAGAGCTATTGCTCTGTGAATGATGAATAAAATGATGGCATATATTTGGATGTTTCTAGGAGAAGAATACATATTTGAAAGTTAAAAAAAAAATCCCACAGACATCAGTGGTATAGAAATCTTTAATATTTTAAAAAACACACCTCCCACATTCACACTGCAAAAAGTGATACATTAGGGTTACCACTACATCCCATTGCTAGCAATCATCATCATTAGGAATGCAGTACTGAGTACTTTATGAACAACTTTCAATTGCTGCTTTCTGTAAAAAGCTCCAATAATTTTATATTAAAGAAATATTATTTTATGTTTATCCTAATTATTTATGGGATTCTCCCTGATTATTAAATTAGGAGAAAAAAAAAAGATTTAAAAGGTTCATGTCCATTCAAAGAATGGGAAATTATAAGTTTACTGCACAGATTATTATTCCACACTGACATTTGCCTTACCACCCTGACAAACTGAAGTAATTTAGTAGATTGTATTCCATCACTTCTTTAATTAGAATGCTCCACTGAGCAGTCACTTTGCACTTGCTAAGAATTTTCTGCTAAGGAATTGTTCTGTCCACAGCCATCAAGCCTTAACTTGAGGACTTAATAACAGAGGTACAAGTAGCCAAAAGCTAGTCATGTGGAGAGAATGAAAACCAGCACCACACAAAAAACACTACAGGCAGATACAAAAGTTAGATGTCAGGCACCAAATCAGCATTCCAGTAAGTGGCTATGTTAGGTCTCAGTGCTGCAAAGATCCAGGTATCCTCTTTTCCCAGTGCAGCTTTATTGAGGTGCATATGGGAATTTACTCACCTAACCCCTGGCACTCCTATTTTCTCCATGAAGATATATATTGTCTATCACATTCCTGAATCCTGCATTTCCTTACTATAAAAAGGAAAAATGAAATATGAAAAATAAAAGGCGTTGTTATGGGAATCCCAGTATCATTTCATGTCAATAGTAGCTTCCTTCCAAGGACTAGAAATTGCTCTATAAACAGTAACGAATTGCCTCTTATTAGTCCTAGAAGAGAGTTTATTTGCCCCAGGCTCAAAAATAGAAAGATGGGGGTTGTTCAGCATCTCACAGTCTATGTGTGGTACCCACTCTGTCTCAGATATGTACCAAAAGCATGATTACTTCCCAGCATCCATGGTAATGGTATGAATAAGAGCTGGGACTTCTGACTTTGTGGACTGGTATTTTATGCAGGGAAATAAAACCATGCTTCCTTTCAAAACCAAAGGTTTGCATTTCTTCAGTATAAAGATATGCAGCCAAAAACTTCCCTGCGGCTGTTTAGATGTCGAAACAGTCCAGGGAATTTGGCAGTATATAAGAAAATAAAACCCACTAAAACATAGTAGTTGTCAAAAAAAGATATCCATCTCTGGTAAACAGTTGCAGCTATGTAATTAGGTTTTGTTTGTTTGTTTTTTTAACAGAGATATTAGCAGAGGAGAAATTAAAGCTTTCTGAAGTAGGACAGAGGGTACATTACCCCAGAATATGCACCGAAAACACCCATCATTCTTGACTAAATACAATTTGCATATTATGGTATAGGAGAGAGGATTATCTGCCAAGAAAACCTTGAAACAAGGATACAGGTTATGCCACAAGAACAAGTTTTTCAGACACAAGGCTGAAGCTTGCTTTGCTGGCACCGTTCTCATATAACATGTACACTGCACTGCGTAGCAGCTTCTGTGATCAGGCTAACTGGAAACCCTGTTGAAACACCTTGGAGCTTTATCAGTTTGTGTGTCAAATCCTGTAGCTTAAGGGTAGAAATTACAAAATTTTCCGTTCCTTTGTTTGTCAATATCAGTTTCAGTTAACTTTTTCTCCTGCACATAAAAATAAACATATTTTAAACGATATTATACCCCACCATCTTCTAAACAGATCCTTGCCATTTAGTTGGTCTGTTTTTCTCAGCCCACATTTCTTTAATGATAATGTTCATTTCCCCTACTTAACAAAACACAGTTTGTTTAAAGAAATTAGATATCAAATGAAAGTTCAAAAGAAAGAGCCTGGATAAAAACATAGGAGTTAGTGCTACTTGCCTCATAGTTTTCTATTCGTTTCTTCTTTCATTTCTTTGTTTGAGCTGTTATCCAACTTTTGAGCCATTCATGCAATTTATAGTAAATGCCTTTAAGATTTCCTTTACTTATTAAGAATACAAATTAAGAAATGTTCATTTGCAGATAAAAACAGACACTTATGTCTATGTTCACTTTTTTCCCCACACAATATTCTACAAAAAGGTAAGGAAATTGTATATAAGAAAAACATGGTTCTTACAACACTGAATTCCTCAAATGTGATGAAAACTTTGTATTAGTCTCTTTGAAGTTCAAGTAACAATACAATTAACTGAAAACCTAATATACTCCAGTATTAACAGGTCCTCCCACATTTTCAGCAGGACTCTGCATATCTACTTTTTGTTGTCTCTGAAAGTGCAGTTATAAATACATTTCCTATGGTGACACTGCTGTCACAAGAAACTCATTCCTGCCCCATCATCACCCTCCTCAGTGTTCTGGGAAAACTGCTTCTGGTTCCAGAACAGGAATCAAATCAAGGTTTTTGACTTGATACACTTTTGGACAAAAATAGCTCTGCAACTAAAAAAAAAAGGTTTTAGCCTCAGTCGGTTCCTTGTTCCAGTTCCCTGCACATAGTACCACAAAAAGTTATACCAACACAAAATGATGCTGATGAACATCTGGGACAGGGAAGGTGCATAAGCTGGCACAGATACCAATAGGTTCATAAATGTAACAATACTTGGAGATGAATTTCACTGTTGCACCAATGCTGATTCAGCAGTTACTTCAGCACATGCCTAAGGCTGTGCTAACATACTTACAGCTAAATTAGGGCTCCAGTCAAATGGTGAAATCCTATCATCTGTTCTAAGACAACCTTGTGCAGGAATCTTTGTTTTTCAAAGATGAAGTTAGAGAAAAAAAAATATCTTTTTAGACATCTTTTATGTATCTTTAAAGTATGTTTTATCTTAAATTAAAAATAATCTAATAATTTATGAAATTACAGCAGAAGCACAAAGGATTAGTTCAAACTATTTTACTACAACTGACATGCAACAATCAAGTACTAATGCAGAAATTTAGGTCAGTAGTGTTTTCAGTTTTAGTTAGTTTGAAAAACCTCAAAATTAAATTTTGATATATTTAACGTGTAAGCAAACCTTTTAAGAATGGACCTTTTTGGATAGATTTGTTTTATTTTCATGAATCGCTATAGCTAAATTTTCATTTGAATTTCAGGAGTGAGGAATGGAAGAAACTAAAACATGAGATCTAAGCTATTCGCCACAACAGCACCCATCTTTGGGGAAACAAAATTCTGTTCCAGGCACATGTCTATATTCTGATGCTTGGATTAGCATGTTATACAGATAGATCTTTTCATGTCTTCAGCTCTGTGATTTCACTAGTCACTCAGAGAGAACAAAAGGAAATTTTGATTGCTATTTTAACAAAACTTTTTTATTAGATGTCATCTTAAACATAAAACTAATTGTAAATGCAACCAAGTTACAGAAGGTAATAACCTAGACATAGGAGAAAAGTTGCAATACTTACATGTATGTTTTGTTCACCAAATTTGATACGGAAATCATATGTGTATAAAAATACAACAAAGCATTGCTTAAGATTTCTGTGGTAATATTGCTACAAACACATTTAATGTTTCTGGAAGAATGCCAGTAGTGCACTGATACAAGCTACACAAGGCAACATCATATAGCTTTTTAAATTAAAACAATGGTGTCATTAACACAAAGTTCTTACAGAGTATGTCTTTACACAGATAATGATAATATCAGGGAAAACCCAGGACCGTTATCTTGCTTTTCAGTATATTCTAAAAAATTCAAATGTATTAAGGAAGGCCGTACACTTCATGTAATCAATTCTCAGGGGTATTTCAAGAAAGATTTATCGAACCAGTAGATTGTTTCCTCTCAGATACCGCTGAGATGTGTTCATGGAATTCTAAGATGTTTACAGTAAATTAGAAGCTAATTAGTTGAACTGAAATGCCAGCACCTGCTCCTGCATTATTTAAAAGGGGAAAAAAAAAAAAAAACATTTAGGGTTTCACAAATGGAGCTAATACTTCAGGGCCTGGATTTCTCCAAGCCTATTTAATCATTTGAAAAGGTTGTCAGAATTATTGGGTTATGAAACTGAATCAGTGCATCTTAGATATTTTTCCTTCCTGCAGCTTTATAGTCATTATTTTATTAAGATCTGGCAAACAAGGCCAACAATATTTATGGTTCCTGCCATAACATTAAAAATGCATATCCCATTCAGATTTTATGAATCTTGAATTGCAGCAGGAAATGAGCAGTTTAGATGATAATTGACTTCTAAGGATTAGAACAGTCCAGGTTTTCCCCTGGGCGAAGAGAAGGTTCATCTGAGGTCTTATGGCTACATGATAATACCTCCAAAACATCACATCTGTCTCAACAAAAATGCGCAAGAAACTCTCTTATTCTGGTAACTCTTTATCAGTAACAGTTATTAGTAAAACAGATAGAACAGGCACAGCTAGCCAAATCATAATGGGAAAATGAGGGAAATCCAAAACAAATATTAGGTACGTGTGGTATTTTATATAAGGCATAACAGAAGAAGCTGCCAATTCCAATGAGCTTGTAATTTAATCAGGAAAGTATAGGACACAAGCAATTCTGGATGGGAATGTGTATCATCAATGAGTGGATCAAAGTAATAAAAATGCTTTGAGAAGGAGTTGGGTTTCATGTGGAGAAGAGAAGGAGAGGTTTTCACACTGGGGGAATTGAGAAGCTTTTCATATCAGAGAAGATCCCCTAAAGGAAGGTATCAGGACAACAGGTGTGAGGAACCAAAAAAGGACAGTAAGGGGAAAGGATGATGTCAAGTAGAAACAGCTGAAATTCATAGAGTAAATTGAGACCAAAACTGCAAGAAGAGGTGGAGCTGAAGAGACAGTAAGAGAACTACATGAAAGGATGTGAGGAAGAGGGTGGCAGCACAGAAGCAGAAGGTTAAAATAAGGGCAGTCAGTACACTCTCTGTCATTTTCCAGCTGATGTTCTATTTTTTAATATATTTTCCTCTCATTCTTTCTTCTGCTAGAGAAAAGCTTGAGGCTTTCATATACCACAGAGACATGTTCATGGAATTCCAAGAAGTTGACCATAAATTAGAAGCTAATTAGTTGAACTGAAATTATTTTTATCTATTTCAACCATGCAAACACGCAAACACACACAGGCTCCCAGCATCATTTACAAGAACCCATCTTGAAATCAGTCTGGGCCATCCTTTATCTGCTCAGCCTGAGAAATCTAGTATTTGTACTCCCACATTTTTCCGAAGGGTTAGGACTACTTTTTGAGCATGTGCTGGTCAAAGCAGCAGTGCCCTGATTTCAGAGCCTGGCAGCCAAAGCTTTATTCTAACAGGACTGAGAAACCACTACCATGTTCATTTCCCTTCGCAGTCTTTGGAGGCACAAAGAGAATGCAAACTGCATGAAGAAGACCCTGTTGGGGAGGTCCTTATTGCAGTATTACTTCTGCAGTTTTACATCCACATTCTAGAGAAAAGAGATATCAGTACTCCTTCAAAACCACTAGCACAGAGAATATACTATGACAGTTGAAAGACAAACGCTAATGTGTATGGTGCTCTGACTTGGTAAAAAACACCTAAGAGACTTTACCAGCTTTTTAAAGTTAGATCTGCTCTCTCAAGTTGCGTTTGGACTAGTGACTGTGGAAGAGAACATGGTATGTGGCTTTTTCTTCTTCTTCTTTCTTGGACTGCCCTAAAAGTATACAATAGCATTAAAGAAACAAACTGTTATGCTTTGTGCTTCTTAGGCTGGTCACACATTTAAAAAGTATTCTTCTGCCATGGAAAGAAGTCCCCCCTCTCCTCTTCCTTACCCCAGTTTCTTTTATTGTTCCGAGTTTCTTTCCTTTGCATTGCTTTTGGAGATGTTCCTCTGGTCAGCCTCTTAAACTGACCAAGTTCATTGCTCCCGACTGACCAAACTGAATTACAAGGCTTGAAAAAAAAGTTAACCTCCTCTTTCTAGCCTATATTTGTTAAAATCATATTTTGTTATTTATTTCAATGAATAATTATCAAATTTCAGTCATCCTTTCTTGCTATCAGTGTGCAAGAGGCAGAAATTTCTCCTTTCATTTCTTGTACATTTGATTTCAATATAAAGGCATAGGAATCAAACAAATCCATACCCAAAATGGAGCTTACTACCTAATACAAAAGCTCATAAAGCATCCCCAATAATAATAGATTTCATAAATTGCACCAGATCCCTGTTAACAGATTAAAGATTTTGGTTTTCCAGTATAATTCCCTGCTCTTTTTTCTATCCTTTCCTGGACTTTTCTCTCAGTTTGCCTGTATGTCTCTCAATTTTGTAACTACCCTAACTCTTTAACCTGGCCTGCAGTCACCTCTCCATACCTAGTCTGTTATTATTCTACAAAAAAAAGGCATATCCTTATTGCCTTACTCACCAAACATCTCTTTCTTTTCACAACAGCAAGAAAGCCCAGAGACATGTATAGGTAACTTGATTTTTGGACTCCTGACAAAGCTGTTTTCCCAATTGCATAATCAACTTTTGGATGAACAGAACAGTACTAATTTAATGAGTATGAACAGTAATATGAAAGATCAGACTATTCAGACGTACTGTAGATCATATTTATATTTATATGCAATGCAAAAGATGTAGTTATTAGTCTCACATGCACAACAAATATTAATACCAGACCAAACTGTTCCAAACAATTGTATAAATATGAAAAGTCATTTTTAGAACTACATAACCAGAACAATTATATAAGTTAATGACAGGATTTTCATGCTGATCTGCAGCCATTTTCAAAATGTGAAAATACACCATTAATTAAAGAATTAAATCTTTTAACTTTACATCCAGTCCTGCAATGACTGCCTGTTTAGAACTCCCAATAAAGCAAGAACATGGTCTTTGTTTGTATGCCTTGGTCTCAACGGGTACTTTTAAATTATACTGTAACCTTGTTTCAGAATTTGCCTTTTAAACCAGATTTAAGAATATTACCATTTTCATGGTAATTATTCTTCTAATAAGAATGAATTTGCAAAGTTCTCAAGAAAATTACATTTTTTTCTAATATTCTGTTGGAACATATATAAAAAACATGTTCATTTGTTTAACTGAACTGAACTGTTCCACGTCAAGGTGATATTAAACTGATCATAATATTACAATGTCTCTTGGTATTCTAATTCATATACAGTAGGTCCCCATACTCTCCCATCAGCGGGTCTAATGAAAACACACATCATGTGCTATATTCTCCTTATTTACATTATGTGGTATTTTATTGAATGCACATGACTAGAGCACCATAGGAAATGTAGACTGTAATTCCAGCTCACATAAGGCCTGAACTATTCCCACAGCAGTACAGTTCAATGTCAAACAGAATGATTCCATTAAAAAAAGTATAAACATTTCAATGTTCCAGGGGGGGATTTTTCCATTCCTCAAAGAACAAGAATTCCAAATTTCACTAGTCATGTATCCAATGAGTCTCAAGCACTAAGATAACACAAGGACAAGTGGTGGCACCTCTTTATAGGGTACAGCTGCATAGCCCCTATTTCCTGTGACCCCTCCCTTTCCTTCTCTTCCTACTAGATTCAGATTCTTACTCTGATCTGTGATTTGCAGCTGTCCCACATGTCCAAGTTGAACTCAGTGTAGAGATCTTCAAAGCAAGGTTAATATCCGACAAGTCTAAAGTAAAAAATATATTGATTTATCAGATCTATATTATAGTAATTTGTAAATAAATTATATTATATAATGAATTTGAGGAAGCTGCAATACCTGTGTATTGCCTACCTAATACCCTAACCTAACTATGTCATGGCTGTAAAAAAAAGGGTAAGTTATTTTATGAGCAAATAGAAGCTTTCAGCTAAGCTATTTCTCTCCACAGAAGAATAGGTACGTGAGGAGAGAAGGGTTTCCACAGGCTTTTGTTTTTTGAACATGCCAGTGTCAGAGTCCAGTACTCTCTGAACGGGTTCTTTTAGATATTCCACACACGGAGAGTGTAATGTTTAATATAAAAGTTTACTTTGAAGGTATTTGATATTACATGGGATTTTTGATTTAGCAGAGTGATACAGCAATATACTAAAATCACAATACAAGTGTATACACTTAGCAAAACATAGTAATTGCAATATACAGTTCAATCACAATACCAATGTGATTCCCATTACTGGTCTCTATAATACACTCACGGTCATGACGCTGGGCATCCCCAGTCGCTGTGAAGGAACATGTGGGTTGAAGCCAGCTCAAGCCCATTGCTCTCTTCAAATTTCTTTTGGTAGTTGTTCAGGTTTTATACTCTATGTTGGGCTGAACCACATATACACTTCCCCCCATGCTGGTCTGGCTAATGCAGGGAGACATTCACACTCTTGATAAACTCAGGAAGAAACATTTACACCAGTTGATTCACTCAGCTGACATAGCTGTTTATCTAAAACAAATGCCACCCTCTGGTCCCCTTTGAGATAAAGTCAGCTTTCTGTGCCACAGCTGTGGTTAATGAGTCACACTCTACATTATTCCTGAGCTTCATGGGCACCTCAGCCTTGACCATCTCCTCCGAGTCTTCTTCCATTGTAGGGGTTTATTGGTCACAGCCAGTGTTTTTGGAAAGATTTTGCTAAAAAATAAATAAATGGAAGAGACTACCAAGAAGCACCAGGTATAGATTAGCATTGGGTGCCCCTGCAAAAAAAGCTTAAAGAGAAATAAATGTTAGCTTGGAACTTGGAGCAGAGAGACCGGCTCTTGGTGTTTTGTTTTTCCCATTTTTGTTAAAACAGAAGTTTGCATATTCTCTGGAAAATAAAAGGGGTTAAGAAGTAGACTCAGGCTGATCAACCCATTCAAAGCATGTTCTTTCTCAAATTGGAACTGAACCACATTCCAAGTATTACTTCAAAGACTCTGTTGAATGCTCCCCATACCCCCAAGTATTCTGGTTACCAGTTCAGAAGAGTGGACTGACCAAGTGTTGACATCTTCTCGGAGGGATCTCTTCAGCACTGAGTCTGTCCGCAGCCCTTGGGCTCTCCCTCCCCTAATCTCTGTCTCTCACTCACTACATGAATGGCCGACAGCTCCAGCACAAGCAAACACCTCTGAACTATTTCGCTGCTCATTACAGTTCTTGAGACATTAGCAAAGAAGAGGTCAAAGCTATCTGGAGCTATTTAAAGTGAGCTCTACTTCACTGGTCCTGACAGGAGGGACCTTGATTTCTGTTCTCTTATAGTGGACACTAACCTGTGCATAGCTATTTTCATGAAACCAAGCCCTCTCCTTACTCCAGTGGCCCCCAGCAATCTCATCTCACTGCCTGAACACATGTGCATGCATGCATTTCTGTATCTCTATGCTTGTGTATATTCAGGAATGAATTTAGTTGAGGGAACAGACAAAAGGGTCTAAGAAATTTTAACCCTGGTCCCCCAAGCTGTGGAGCTAGTTTTATTCCAAATCCAACATAAAGCTACACCTTCCTTCAGCTACCACAACCCTGTATGCTCGACTCTGGGAGCTACAAAGAGGCTGTGGTTCGGCATTGGTGAGAAGTACTGCCCATTCCCTAGAGGGTGTGGGGAAATCCTCCTTGGCAGAAGCCTGTACCTGATCATATTACGTGGCCCTTTTAATTTTGAAATATTATAATTTCCAATGTGAAATCAGATCTGCACTGCTGGACTTGTTGAAAAAACATTACTGGCTCTAATCATAAGGAAAACAGCATCAGTTTCAAAGGCACCTGAGCCAGACTGAATCAAAAATGTTTTGGTTCTATTACCCAAAATAGAAATAAAACTCCATTATTAATTTATCTCCCTAACTGGAACAACTACAAATAATGCAGAATTTTGGCTAACCACTTGAAAAACAAATCAGAGAAACCTATAATAATTCATCAGCAAATGAATAATATAAGAAAATACAAGTTTCTGTTTCTAGCCATATCAAAGGAATTTGGGAATGGTGAGCAAAACCCTTGAGAAACAATACTTTCAATATTTTAACAATCTGCTATTTTATTTATTACTACTTAAAACATGACTAAGTTCTTTTTCATTGCAGATTAAGTAACATGTAGAAAATTTGCATGACTATTTCAAAGCAATCACTTTCAAAATCCCACTGCCACATTTCTAATGTTGGTGGATTAACTGTTCCTTCTGTAATTATTGTTGGGTATTTCTTGTTCTGATTATATGCTTCTTTCTAAGTCAGTGCATTAGCCAGGCTATCATCACCATAAACAAATGTAATCTATTTCATTCATTGATTAAACCAGCAGAGCCTGAAGGAACATTTTACCATCCTGGAAACCAAATTGGTATTTACAGTTTCCATTCAGGCTCTTTTTGCATATAGATTCTGCAATTGTAGAGGAGGCATTTTGTTTTCTGAGCTAATGTGTTCCAACAGATGGATTGGTCAACTTTGCAAAACAAACTGATCAAAAGATTTAAATAAATTATGCAAAGTCTGAGAGTAAGTCTCCTAGTAAGATGTTGTATATTTTAACACAAACATTATAGAACTTCCCATCTGAGATTTGATGTGCACCTGCTCTAAAGAACAGTTTGCTTTATCTTCCTTTCCAAAGTTGCACATATGAGACAGGTGAACAAAATAAGGAAGGTATCCTGAAGAAAACAGAGACTCATCCAAAGTTTGAACAGTTAACCTAGATTTATTTGTCAGTCCCGGCGTCCTGCTCCCTCTCCGCAGGAAAGGAACAAAGGAAATTTCAGCATAGCTTCCCCATTATCTCCTGCCTCTTCAGTCATCCCTCCCATACCAAGAGACCCCTCAATCAAAGACTTTTTTCCTGCTGTTGATGTCGTTACAGGATCCTTCATTTTTCATGGCTTTGAGTATATTATTATGGGCCTAGACTTACCGTTTTACAAAAATGACATGATCTCTGGGGCTATATGAGTGAATCCTTGGATGCTCTGGGTGACATATGTTGTCTGACATTAGGGATCCCACTTCAGGCACCTAGTAGAGAACAGGCCGCCTTTGGAGCGGGTGCCCACCATCGGTGTCCTGGTCTGTCCTGTGGAGGAGTGTCTTTCCTGCTGACTATGAAGGCAGAGAGCCTCCTCAGCCTCACTCCTGTCACAGTTCCCCAGACCTGTAGCCCTAAGGAAGGCAGTGCAGGGAGTGCAGAGAGCTGGAGTGGGGGACTGAGAAGGGAGAGACTAAACTGACCAGATATTACACCTGGTGGACTCAAAGAAGTGAGGAGATGCAAAAACACATATTTTATAAATGTTTTTTTTGCTGAGAAAACAAATAGTTTACACAAAAGAGCTACTGTCTTATCAAAGGCAATCCACCTCCACAGCCTGTCTCTGTGGCCAAGAGTAGTTGCTTAGGAGTCTCAGAGAAAGGCTTGCACCAAGTTGGTTCCTTTTCTTTTTCGTACAGTTTTGCCTCTCTTGGAGAAGGTACATAAAGTGGTTTTGTTCCTTGTCTTTTCTCTCTACATTTATTGACTATGCTATAAAGTATTTACATAAATAGACTATAAATTTCAAAATTTCTTGGTGAAAGAAATAATTAACTGCTGTCTTACTGAAATTCAAAAGCCTTTGATAAAAACCCATGATAATGTTTGTTTGCAAACTAAGTGGTTCCTCAGGCTTGTCTGTATCCAGTGTCAAGTTTCTGGTTAGAGATTTTTGCTTCTAAAATATACTAGATGAGAAAATTATTGCTTAGTGCAGAAACAGGTGATTTATTTGCAATGATTATCAAACATCCATATATGACATTTTCAGAGTCAGTACGCCAAAATACTGAAATTTTACAGTTCCAAAGCAAAATGTAAACATTGCCAAGAGTATTAGGATAAATACGATTTGTGTTTGTCTCAGGAGCTGCAAATAACTTCTCCTGGATTCCCCAAAATCAAAGGTTTTATATAAAACTCTATCCTGTATCTTCTGGCATCTGTTCCATATGAGCTTTGTTCAGAAAAAAAATTATTTTCCATTTTGACCTGCAAAAATGGCAGAGATTAATAAATTATAAAAAGCACTCAGAAGACAAAAAGAGTTGGGGCTTCTGTGATTACACCATTCTTTCTTACATAGAACAAATAGAATGACTGAAAGAGACAACAAAAGAATGTGGACCTAGGTATAAGCCTCCAGAAAAAATTAAATTCACCTAGATACTGCAAGTAATCATGTAAAGAAGTAATAAAGAAAGGTTAGAGAAACCAAGAGCATTATGTAAGCACACTTAGGAGAAAATGAGAAGTGAGAAAAGCTGGTCAAATCACAGAATCAGAGGATGGTTGAGTTTGGAAGGGACCTCGGGAGATCATCTGGTCCAAACTCCCTGCTCAAGCAGGGTCAGCTAGAGCAGGTTGCTCAGGACCATGTCCGGTCAAGTCTTGAATATCTCCAAGGATGGAAACTCCACAACCTTTATACATGTTGATGAGATGCCTCCCAGCCTTCTCTTCTCCAGGCTAAACAGTAGTCCCAGCTCTCTCAGTCTCTCGTTATATGACAGATGCTCCAATCCCTTAAACATCTTTGTGGCCCTTCGCTGAATTCATTCTGGTATGTCCATGTTTTTCTTGTACTTTTAAAATATTTTGAAAAGTTAGTATATCAGTGAATATTTGTGTTCTCAATTTGCTGCATAACTCAAATAAGTGAAGAAATCACTAATAAGCAAAATTTACTACAGATGAAAAGAAGAGCTAAATATTTCTAACAGGGCTACTTCCAATTCTGTATAATTTTAGCCTTTAATTATGTTTATTTATTCTAACAGAAAATATTAGTGATCTCAACTAACTATTAACATTTCATTTTTGTGCAGCCTGTTTTCTTTATAACGTAGATATTATAGCTTGCTGTCAAACCTACACTAAATGCATGTTTGTGTGAAGAGAGCAGAGCTAGCCCTTTGCTTTTTATGTCTTCAAAGCAGAAAAAAATAATTGTAATTCTACTCACTATGATTTGTGTACCTATGATGTAAGCATATAGATTTTAAAATATCTTGCAGCTTTTTACTAAGTTAAAACTTTTACTTTGGGGTGGTAAAATACAGTATGAAACTTTTTTACTTGAAGAAAAACATTACATATAAGGACTGTGCTGAATTTATTTTTACCATATCAGGCTGATACAGCATTAGATACTAATAAGTGTTTGTTAACCATGTTACCTATAATTATATGTCTAGTACTGTGTCCCATCTACAAAACTTTTATATTGAAAGGTGTGAATTTTCAAAAGTAAGGAAAATTTTTTAAAAGTGAACTATTTCAAGACAATTTAGAAATACAATTTTTCGTGTGAGATTTCCAGAAAATGTATGACAAATTAGAACTAGTGTATTCTTCAGTAAATCACTGTTATTCACACATGAAAAAGCAGTAAGTTCTGTCATGCTGTTAGGCACCTAATTATGTTGAAAAAATATTTTGAATGCTTAAATAAATAACTGCAGTAGGCCTGCCCACTCATTTTTTGCCTTCATTGAAATTTTGGATAGCATATTCCTGCCTCTACTACCTAACAGAAATATTAAACATGTGCCTGTGCAACTGTGCCTCCAGTTCAGATTTGTAATTATTGTTCTAATGTGAACAACACAAATGCATACATGGAAATGCAGTATATCTGAGTTATACATTAAATGATTTGCCATGAGTACTTGAGCAGTTAAATCTGGTTCATTTGGTTGACTGGTATTGATTCTGACCAAATCAGCTAGCACTGCATTTTTCAAAACCTAGACTCCATAAATTTACAACTACGCCATTGAACTGACAAACCAGAAGCCATACAATACATTTACATTCACAGCTGGCATGCCTTCTCTGATCTTTTTCCCCCAGACATGAGGCTTTAATATGATTTATTCTACTCCATTATTGCTCTCTATGTCCCAGTCCATGTTTATGCTTAGGGATGCATGATGAATCAACTGCCAGGGGCCAGCACATTGCAAAAGTGAAAATATGAAGACGTGATGAGGTGAAAATGTGATTACAGTTCCAAACCTGCCCCGAAAAGAAAGTCCCCATCACCACAGTTTGCACACTACAATTTATAAGACTAATATGAACCAAGAGAAAAAAGTCAACAAGAAATGTTAGACAGATTATTGAAATAAAATCACAGGTTATGTGCCAAAAAATGAGCGTGAGAAGAGTAAAAATCCCAGGTCTTACTACATAAACTAATTTATCTAAGTATAATCCCATAATTTATCTAATTTATCAGAAAACTTTCATCAGCTTGGACAGAACTGTTATAGTAACATTTCCATTTTCATGGACTGCCTGTTAGAGCAGCTGTGAAACAAAAATTTAGAAACATAAATATGGTAACTTCACTTTTATTTAACACTTTTTCCTCCTACTAGAATTCTTCTTGTCTCCTAAGAACACTTAAAAAGACCACCTAGCCTTCTCTGGTGGTCCGACACCTTTGAAGCAGAGCCCTCCAGCATCACACCGCTGTTTCCACTTGCAGTTCGGGGTAAAACAGAAGAATTCCCTGAAGTCTGTTGATAATGTTAGATGTATCATGGACTCTAAGGTCAGTACTGTATGCCCCCAACATGCTGCCATCATTACCATTCTTTTTTAAGAAGAAAAAGAGAACCTTTTACAGTAACGCAGAAATACGCCCTGGAGCATGAGGCTTTTCTGGAAGGCATCACATCCAAGTACTGCTATGCCTCTGCAGCAGCGGTTTTCTGAACAGTGATGGGATTTCAGTCAAAAGTGGGATAAGACAGGATAAAACCGCACAGGGCAAAAGCTCACCAGGTACAAACTGTACCTGTACTTAAAATGAAGAATGGTAGCTCTGGAAGCTCCTCACTATTAACTGGTTGAGTCCACTGCTATGCCTGCTTAACAGCCGAAAAAAGTAAGTTGTAATCTACTCTGTGGACAAGAGCCAAGGATAGACACTAGTGGTCCAAACTGAGGATGGGAATCGCCTTGACGTAACTCAGACAACAAAAAGTTAGATGTCTAGGTCTCCCACTATAGAAAATGAAAAAAAAAAAAGCATCTCCAAAGGATGGTGCAGTACATATATTTTAGATGCATGTCTTGGGCTGAGATAAACCACCCTGTGGAAAAACTGACTGTATTATTCTCCTCTGACTATAAAGGTGAGCAGGTGACAGGTTGTTACATGTCTAATTTTTGGATGACAAACTAGGGGGGAGAGGAATCCCAGCCATAGTACACATGAGCAGAGCAGGGTCCCTACTAGACAAACTGCCTATAAGTGCAAGCTTAGAAAAACTACACTTTACCCAGAATTTCTGGTCCTTTGGTTTTATCCAAAGGGCTGAAGGGCTTGTGGGCGTTTCAGAACAGACACCAGAATAGTGAATACACACTCCCCACATGTGTTCCTACAACAGGAACCATTGCCTGCATTGTGGAGCACATAAAAAATCAGATTCTGACTGAGATTGTTTCTGCATCTGGATGCAATGTGATGCTACAGGCAAGCCAGCCTTTAGATGAGTCACTTATGCAAAAAAACTACCCATATTCTGCACCATAATGTCATGGGGACATCTCGCAGATCCCTGCTTGTCACACACTCAAAGAGCGTAGAAGGATTTGGGAAGGATTCTAGTATCTGCTCTGAATTTTCTGTTCCCTGAACTGCATTACCACTATGTTGTGCACACCTGCTCTTCTTCCATCTATCGTCAAATTTTTATATGACTGTTGTGCATGGTTGACGGGGGAGTTACGCACATGTGCATATGCATAGGGTGTTTCCAGGAATATGTTTCTCCAGCACCACTACATATGACTCTTATTTTCCCCTCTGGCAGAATCGAGTACTCTCTCATTATCCCAGCAACAATTTTATGTCTGCAAAAGCAGCACTTACTTTCCATTTATTTTTAAAATAGTATTTCTTAAATTTTCCTAAAACTTGCCAATGAAACTTTTTCAGAAAAATGGATCATTTCATTTCCAAAATTTCTTTGGCTGAAAATCCAAATCCCTGGAAAAGACTAAAGAAAAGTATCTAAGGAATTTATAAACTTCTCTTCTTTTTCACAGAGAAAAAAGTGATTTTCTGGTCAGCTCTGTTCACCCCTCATCATGCTAGGTTTCATGGAAAAATAAAGGTATTTTTCAATAAACAATAGATACCTCAAGTCAATATCAAACAATTCTCCATCAGTTGAAACAACAAGAAATGCTTATATAAGTAGAGATCATCTTAAACATTTATACAGTATTCCACATTATATTAAAGTGTTTTATATTAATTTGTCAAGCAATAGAGGGAGAAAACAGAAGTAATGGAAGACAGAAAACTGACAGAACAGGGTATGTAATGGTCTATTAAGGGACTTTTATTATGATTTATAAGTAATGCTATATGACTTTTTCACAGCATATGACTTCCAGAGTTTGAGACCTAACAGCAATAATGAAAATGAAAAAAAGAACAGAACATATAGAAATGTATTCAATTTATTAGAAATTTATTAGAATAAGAGTAACATTCCCAAAATGGACAGACTTATGGAAAAATCCTGAGTAAGACTCTAATGTGATCCAGTCGTTTTACTGCAGTTAATAGAATTATATCACTCTTAACAGCACAGAAACAGTTCTATGATCATACATGTGTGTGTCTGTGTGTACATTTATAATGTGTGCAATATTATGCACATAATACAAGTAATTATACATGTGAAGAGTATTTTCAACCCAAACATGCCATGTGCTATTTGTTAATCTGCAAGGTGATTCTAGTCCTTGGAGCCTCTAGATAAGAAATGAAATTAGGTGCAAAGGTGTTTTAAAGCAAGCTATGAATCAAAAAGTTAAGATATTTGACAAAATTAAGACAGCCCCATCTGAAAAACTGTTTGAGAGAAAACAGTGCTCTCTTTTCCTGTGTTCTCTCTTATTCTTCCTTTTCCAAGGAAGACTGGGTGACCCTTAAGAGTGGGTTTAAATTGTATGCATGTGCTTATCCTACTGTTGCTATGATGTGAATGCAGCATATATATAATTTGCGTTGAGCTCAGGCATTTGCTTTTTCATTTTTAACTAACCTGCCTAGTTATATTATTTGGCCCATTAAAACTTACAGGCGAACATTTGTGCTCTAAATTCATCTATTAAATAACTTACAACCATTGCAAAGGCTTGCCATGGATTTAATCACTTTTGGTAGGCACCAGCACAAAGATTTACAGATGTAAACCCTAAGGTCTCTTGTTCAGTTGCAGAGTAAATCCACTAAAGTTTGAATGGCTGGTAAATATTTAATGAAACAATAACCTCCTTTAATTTTTTTAATGTAATATTTCTTTTCATCTGTTGTGCCTCAAGAAGAATTTTGTACATCAAAATGCATGAAGTAACTTAAAGCAATTTTCAAGTGTCACACAGATTTAAAATATTTCCCCTCACAAGATTCATTCTTCAAATTGTGTAATGATTAAGCAATAATTGGAAGATACTCTTCACTTCCATAATTCTGCCTTTTAACACTAAGATATGTGATGATCCATATACAAAGGATTAAAATCCTTTTGTAGTACATCCTTTTGTGAAATTAATCACTGATAAAGAATATGCATAATGGAATTCTGATTTAAAAGAAGCTAAAATTATTAAGGGGAAAATAGGATAGAAGGGAGCCTTAAAACTACTACCTTTGACATACAATCATAAGTCAATCGGTGTTTCTGTCTTCTTTGTTCTACAATTTCATATGATTAAATAGTGATTTAGCAAGTCTTAGCAGTAATAGAGAATGAGCCAAAAGCCATAGTAAGCACTTTCAGAGAGGAAAATTTTGACCAAGTCATACTTATTGGCTAGCTCTCTTCTTGCACTTGATTTCTAGTTTTGTTTGCTCAGAATTTTATTTTTATTTAATTTTTTTTCTCTGGTGAGAAAAGAAACAACAATTAAGTTTGCTTTGAACATAGGCTGGTGCTCCTACTTTATCCAGAACTAAACTTCTCATTTAAATTTGCCCTGGATATGCAACCCATGAGTTTACAGATGCTATTCTTCAATTTGAAGATGTTTTCTTTTAACAACTGCTGCAGTAATTCCTTACAGAATAAGCTAAATCTATCTGCGCTCACAGTAAAAATTCCACAAAGCTTAGGGAAGTTTTATGAACCCACTTTGCTGCTCCCATCTCTCACTTCAGTGGCAATCATACATAATGTCAGGTTTAAAGAGGAACTTAAGCTCTAAGAGAGTGGCAAGGGGTTATCTACCCTCCTATTTCTTCAAATACTATAAAGGAACACAGCAAACAAACAAACAGTTAGAATATGTCTAAACATGAATTCTTTGGCCTGTCTTCCAAAATGGCCAGCCTGAGTCAGCCTGAGTGAGAAGCCCGTATACTCTCATGAGTACAGAGCTGAACTCAAACTAATGTGCTTGATCTCCCAACAAGACACATTAGGGACATCCTGTCAAGGCAGCCTGCAGCACAGGCAAAGCTCACTAATGTTCCCTTGCACCCACCCTTATACCCCTACCCAACATGATAACAAAAGCAGGATGGCATAAAATGACAAGAAGATAGAAAGCTGCATTTTTCTATGTTTTTGATGGCTCTCTGTAAGAGCAAAAGAAAAGCAATCATGAGGCCAGTATATCTGGTCAGCAGAACTTTCTGTTTAGAGGAATCCTTGGAATATGCATTATTACTGGAATGGCTCCAACATTTACTTCTCTACCTTGCCACAATGACAAACATCATAGATAGAAAGAAGGATGCATGACCAAGGTATCAAAACATTGCCATCATTCTCAGTTGTTTAAATCGTCTATGACGCTGCTGTGCTTGTATGCCAAAGACCAAAGTGTCACAATATATTTTTGGTACTGATCCTATCCTTTTCTCCCAACCCCCTTGAGCTATGGCAAAATCAGCTCATCATTCTGAGATTGATAGGAATATGCTCATGAAAAGTATACACTAGAAAAAGCAAAGCTACTCAAAACTGTAAAGTGCTTTCATTGAAATAGTCCCTCCAAAAAGCTGACTCATCCTCTGGCAGTGCCAGTCTTACTCCACTGATTAAAAATGCAATTGCACATCTTCTCCTATTCTTCTCACTTAGATGCCTTAAACAGCTGAAATAATTCCAGTCCCAAGCGGTTCATGAATTCTGAAGAATAGAAATTAATGTTGTACACCCCTAAACAGTGAAATTTTGAACTTCACAGTGATGGTCTGAGTGCAGCTGGTCTGAGAGCTTTTTTTCCTCTGTCTCTGATATTGCATGACATATAACAAACCTTAAAAAAAAAATTAAGATTTCATACCAAGCCTGTCTCGCACATTGTATTCACTTCCTGGTGTGTGAATGCTCAGGCTACCCCATCGGGGTGGTCACTGTCTCACAGCAACTTCTGTATCTAAATTTTCAAGAGAATTTGTCTGCTCTTCATTAGCCAAGGTCAAATAGGACTAATGCATGGAAGATTTATACCTCATTAATATTATCTTTATTGACATTATTTCACAGGCTAACAAAACAAAAAGTATGATTCCCCAGTTAGTCCCAAACATTCCTATCCTTCTCATTAGTACTGGCATAACCCTTTTCTCTAGGGCAGCTCAGAGCTCAGTTCTTGAAAGAAGAGCTGACAGCAGCAAAACTATAGTAACAAGAGGGACAGGCAGAAAACACTCTCCTGATTTATAATCAGATTCGCGTATTGTAACAAGCATTTCCTCATTGTTGAACTACTTAGATCAGCTCATGTAATTTGTCACTTACTGGAAAGTAGTTTTCATTCTAGCTGACAAGGTTGTGTTTCCTCCCTAATTTTAGTTAAAAATTTTAACCACCAAATGCTGTGCAGGAACTTTGTGGTGGAATTTTAATTAAGCTGTTAATAAAAAAGAAATAAGATATTGAACATCACTGACATCTGCAGGAATGATCTCTTTTGTCCCTCTGAGAGACCGTCAAGGAAGAAGAATGGCTTGGTGGATAAGATGTGATAGAGGGTTTCAAATGCTCTAGATTCTCAGTGTGCCTAGCATATAAACTTCGGTGATCTTTGTCAAGTCACTCATATCCAACTGTATCCAAGAGACAAATCTCAGGTACAGCCAGCATTGGAGAAGCCAGAGTTAAAAGTAAGGCACTAGGCCCAGAAGGATTTTCTAAGAAAATGAATCTGGGCATGCCCTCTTGGTCATCAATGCTCCTTCTATGGATCATCAGAGAATTTAGGTACAGTTTCCCTGGATTTTTAGATTGCTATAAGTGGAACCTAACTAGCCTCTAGATCAAGCTCACGTTACATACATATACGCTTAAATGTACTTAATACCTAACTGTGATGCCTGGGAAATGTTCAGATAATGGAGGTGTATTGAATATTTAGCTACAACTAGTTGGAAGTCAAGCAGGATTTTTTTAGGTAAAGTCAGACTCAAAGTGGGACTCATCTCACTGCATTAATCAGTGAAATAAGCACCTCCAGAGGGTGATTCATCCAACTTAATTTAGGATAAGGTGTTGTAGAATAAGACAGATTACTCTCTTAAGGTACCTATTTCATTGACAGTGAAAGTAGCCTGGTGATTTTCCTTCACTAGGACATCATGTTGTTATATATCCTTGACAGAAGGGAGATGAATCCCCACCTTTGACACCAGCAAAGGTTTTCACATCACCAAACCCTAGATACCTAAAGGTCTAAATTCCTCAGGTCTCTCTATGAAGAGAGAAAGAACTTCAGGGTGTCATTCAGAATACCTGACTTAGATGCCAGCTTTGCACACTATTTTTTTTGCTTCTTTTTGATCCTTATTCATAAGTATAAACTGAAGTAATCTCCTAGGAGTGTTTTGTGGGCAAACATTTGCGTGAGATATTCTTATATTATAGTGAAAGAATATAATAAGACACCTCTGGGAAAAAGGTCCCCAGTTCAGCCAAGTGTCTAAATCCATTTTTATTCTGTCAGACCCTAAGCATATGTTTTAAATTCACTGATGAGAAAAAAGTGAAAGTGCTTACGGACATCATTCGCATACTACCAGAGTTGTGACATGTTCTTAAACTGAGGGGTGATCTACTTCTTTTATGTTCTGCTTTACTAAGAAAGATAGCTGAGGATGAAATTATATCCCACAGACTAATACCTGACGCCAGTGACCTAGAAGGTTCATGAATGCAGTGGAAGTTTCACTGAAGTAGGGACAACCTGGCCCTACTCAGTAATTAGCACATATTTGAGTGGTAACAGCGCTCCTGATAACTGTCTGTCTCCTACGCGCCTTCTCTGAGCTCTCTGCATGCAGCAAGCCTTTTAACTCCACAGAGCACATATGGCTGCAGCGTTTGGGCTTGTTGCTGTGTAATTCTCCTGCTGTCACACATAAATAAATGGGCAAATGTTATAAATAAAGGTCAACTGGAATGCAAAGCTGTAGCTGTCTAGCCAGGGTTTTCTAAGATCCTTTTCCCATTTACCCTCTAGTAATTTTTCCTGGGAGAGGGTTGGACAGATTACATGGCTTCTGAGTAGGCTGTTATAACTTAGGGGAGATGGTTCTTTACTTCTATAATCATTGTCACTTAGAAGAATCCAACTTACCAGAGGAAGAAGATAGTAAAGATATCTGTATTAATTACAATATAATCTTTATATTTCATACCATAATAGGCGGTTTGTGGGAAGAACAAGGAGCCTACAGCTGATGTGTGACTGACGTTGTTTCTATGGTGCTATGTTCATAACTGGCAAATAGACACTGCAAGGGAAAACCAGACTGCAAGAAGTCAAAAGAGGGCATGACAGAACTCAGTGAAGCCAGAATTTCACACTTACGTTTCCTTTTTTGTTTAGTTGTTGTTGTTTTTGTCTGTCTTGACTGACTTAAGGTCACCTAACTAACTGGTAATTTGAGTACAGGGCTGATTGAAATAACTTTTATTTGACCCTCCTCCCAACCCCTTCACAGAACAGCTCAGTAATGGCAGACTTTCCTTGCAGCTACAAATATCGTATTAATCCACTCAGAAGAAATGGTTTATCCAGCACTGACAGTCTGTCATGTCCTTATTTGACCTCATCAACTGCTGTTGTAGGAGGCTGCCAGAGGAATCAGTCAGGGCCTCTCTGACTGATTACAGTATTGATTTCTTCTTCTTCCTAAAAAAAAAGTAAAAAGCCAAAAACAAATGATCCAACTTACCAACTACAAAAACATTTCAGAAGTTTGTAAAAGAAAAAGGCTGTCATTCCTTGGCAAAAATATGCAGTTCTGCAGTGCCAAAGACTGAGCAGGTATTTGGAGTTTGTGCCTCACAATAGATTTTGGCCTACTTTAGTTTTCTATGGCCTGCTTTACTTCACAGTTTCCCCTTTCATTGAAAATATGCAATAGTTATTTCTTGCAAAAGAATATCTTCAGCACTTTTTGAAATTTATATACTGAGAGTAAATGAATTGTAAAATCTAGAAAAAGTATGGCACTTCTGATTTCCCTAAAATAGCATATATGATCTTAAAACTGTTCTTGAATGTCAAGAACTAGCAAAAAGCAGTTTATTTGCTATTCCAGTGGATTCAGAAGACCGGGGCGGGGAGAGGAAGAAGCGGCGGGCAGTTCCTACTACATTTTATTCATATTAAAGAAGTTTATCTAAAGCTTGGTAATCATTTCCCCTAACAAAAGTTTTGCAGCTATTATGTGCACCCCATTTGTATATCATATAAATGAAAACCATGCAAGACATTGCAGAGTGATAAAATTAGTACAGGCTTAAAAGATATCTGCACAGACTCTCTGGGCCTCTCATTCTCATTTGTGCATGAAGGACACAGGTAGCAATAAACTGTTTAGGATTTCCACATGAAAAATGTTGTAACTTGATTATTTTTATTTAAAAAACATACTCTTTGGTACAGTTCCACCAGCAGTGGGAAATCTAGCAAATAAAACTTAAGTGCAAAGTAACACAGCAAGTGATGCTTTTAAGTTTTATGATAGGATTGAAAAATAAATCCTTGTAGTCCAGGATATCCTATTAGCTAAACAAAAAACTGCAAGTTCAACACCATGCATTAAGGACAAAGTCTCATCTTCATTCAGAATATCTTAGCTGTAATGAATTGTAAGACTGGTTTGATTTTAGTGTAACATAATTTGCTAAATGTCTTTTTAACAAAAGTTAGTTAGATATTAAGAAGAAATCAAAGTAAGAGGATGCAGATGTGTGTTAGGGAATTTGTTTCTTTCAGATTAAATCAGTGACCTTATTAAAATTCAGCAGACATTAATGTGTTATTCTTTAGATATTTTGATTTGATATTTTGCACTATGAGTCATGCACATCATGGGTTCCTAATAAAACATGTTCTACCTTTTGCATTAATTATGAGAATTAAGTGTTTATTTTAATTGATTACAGTTGCCTTGTATATAGGTAACTATATGTGGGATTTGTAATTTAAAGGAAATTTTACATTTGAGCTTGAAGGTCTCAGAATAGTGAACCTCATAGTAAAGTGGAAACACACTTTAATTAAGAATAAACAAGACTGTTTTACATTCTTGAGTTACACTAAAAGAAATGCTGAAATAAAAAGGCATAGACACGTCTTTTGTCATCTCTAACCATGTTTGCATGGTTTTGTAATCTGTATTAGTAGTCCTAAAAAAGAAGAAAAAAAAACACAAACTGTCCCCTTCCCCAGAAGAGTTAAAAATAGCTGTCTGCACATAACAGGCCCACAAAACATCAATTTAAGAAACAAGTGACTTCATACATATGCAAAATGCAATGTCTGACTCTTGTATCCTCTGATATTATGCAGTTCTATCATTTTCAAGGGGCTAAAAGATTTTAAAGGAGTGGTTAAAAAGGTTTGCTATGATGCAGAAAAAGTGTGCTATAATGCAGCTTAAAATAGTTTTGCAGCAGGATTTCAATAAAAAGAAAGCTTTAATTGTGTCCAAACCATGACATATGACAGCATTAGTGTTTTTCTTCAAAATCTGAACATTAAGGAATTCAAAATATGATCTTTTAAAAAGGCAGCTGATCATCTGCCTTCATTGGTATTAATGATGCTTTCTTATTACACCAGCAGTTGTGTTAAATATGGCAGATTAGACCCATTGACAAAATGGTTGCTTCTAGTTTTCTGAAGGGGATTAAAATTGATTTTCCCTTTGAAGTCTTAAAAGCTTGTGATTAATTCTCCCTGTCATTCAGAAAAATAAGAAGAATCATCTTCTCAAAAATACTTGTTTTTGTTGACAGACATGCTAGCACTTTTTACTACTGTGCAGTTAGTTTTCCCAGGAGACACACAAAACTTTAGAAAATATGGGAAAAACAGCAATTCTCTCATGCATAGCAGTCATAGAAACAATACACAGAAAGAAAATGAAAATGTCCCTACCATTTTGAATTATATTCAAATATAAAATATTAGTTATATAATTAGAGTTAATGAATCTAAGGAGATTCAGGCTGCTGTCGTGACAGCTGAAATTTCTCCTGTTGCACTCAGCTCAAGGCTTCAAACATCAGAGCTGGTTTGAGAATTTTGGGGTAGATTTGGGAAGCACCTTGTTTCTATTCTTTCTTTCTTCATACAAATAGCTTCTTGAAATTGATACATGTAGTTGCCATAAGGGCAGTGGAAGAGTGAGGGCTGGGCAACATACACTCCCAAATAAACTATATATAGGTAACTGGGTAACATACACCTCCATTCTGAAAATAAGACATTTAAACAGGTATAAAAAAGACTTGGAGGCTAAAATGAAGCTATCATCTGCTCAGCTTCCATTCATCAAGTGTCTCTAATTCATATTCGCAAGACCACATTTGTAAGGCAGAGAGCTAAAAATAAGCTCTTAAGTTAAAAATAGAAACCTATCTTAGATTTCTTTGCTGTTTAAATTCCTCTTGCATACAGGGAGCTGAACATGAGCCAGCAGTGCCCTGGCAGCAAAGAGGGCCAACAGCCTCCTGGGCTGCATTAACAGGAGCACAGCCAGTAGATCAAGCGAAGGGATAATCTCCCTCTGCTCAGCACTCGTTAGACCACATTTGGAATACTGTGCCCAGTTTGGGGACCCCCAGTACAAGAATGGCCTTGATAAACTGGAGCAAGTTCAGCAGAGGGCCACCAGGTTGGTTGGAGGCCAGAGCACTTGCCCTCTGAGGAGAGGCTAAGAGAGCTGGGCTTGTTCAACTTGGGGAAGAGACAGCTTTGGGGAACCAAACAGCAGCCTACCTATGTAGTACCATACGTAGTACTTATTGGGAGGTGTTGTGAAGATAGGCCAAGCTTCTCACAGTGGGGCATATTGGGAGGACAAGAAACAAGGGGCACAAGTTTAAACAAGAGAGTTTCAGACTGCATATAGGGAAAAAATTTCCCCATGAGGATGGTCACGCAGTGGAAAAAGCTGCCCAGAGAAGCTGTGCAGTCTCTCTCCATCCTTGGAAGTTTTCACAACCCAACCTGGTCTGACCTCAAGCTGACCCAGCTTTGAGCAGGAAATTGGGCTGGAGACCTCCTAAGGTCCTTTCCAACCTGCACTATCCTATGAGCCTATGATCCTCTCAATCAAGCATGGCAGTAATGATTTTCAGGTATGAGTCCAGTGCAATTTGTCCAATGGGTACTACATTAGCGTCTTCTAAAGCTATCCCATGTAATATGTCAGATATCACATTTTCGCTCAAAATACAGGCAACCAGTTCCCCCACAGTTAGGCTTATGGCTTGCATGTTCATGCATGCAGCATGGCACATGGGGCCTCTGGGCCCCCCCAGAGCTGGTGGAGGAGTGTGATCTGCAAAACCACACATGCAGGTCGCAGGGCCCGAGCACTGCTACGGTTCTGTGCTGAAGAGGGAAACCCCACAGTTTCAAATCCCTATGCCCAAAAGGTACCCGTTGCCTTAGCCTCAGCTTCTTACTGGTAGGTTTTCCAACAGTGAAGTGCATAATCATAGGGAATGAACAAATCTAGCCCTACAAATCAGATATATACTCGTTATGCCTTGCTTTTCCTGATGGCCATTTTAATAGTCATTAATCCACAGCATCATCCTGATTACCTTCAAAGAAACATAATAGGAATGCACACAAAACCTTAGATGGAAGTGAAAGGATTTCTAAGTAATAAAAGTACTCAAAAGCTCATACTCCCTTAAGTCTGCACTCTGATACCATTGTTAATTGTATAATCACAGACTAATTTGTTTGCAGAAAAGCATTACTAACAATAGCACAAAATAAAAACAAATAAAAAAGCACAAAACAAAATGATGACAAGCATACATGTGAAAAAAATGTATATAAATATTATACTGTGTTAATTGCAAGAGGCTCGTTTTTCTACAGCACTGCCATTTTATATAGCATAAAATCTAACAAAACAATCTCACATTGAGAACCATGGGGGCTGTGTTCTGACCATAAAAATCTTCTTGCCTTCAGTAAGATTTATTTCAAATACAGCCTTTCACTTGCATGAATCACCAGGCAGGACTGGAGCTTTGCTTCTCTGCTTCCTGTGACTTATTATTTTGATTTTAGAAAAAATAATCTCTCCATGTTCTGACCATGTACTTTGCACAAATGTAACTATTCCAATTACAAAGACATGGGAAGTAAAACATATTTAAGGGAGAGATATACAACCTCTGCAGAAAAAAAGACTGTAATAGACAACTAACATCTATCTGAGATATAACAGATGATACTTTCACATACGCAGCATTCATAAAAACTATTTATAATTGTGTCAACTGCTCAGTTTCAAGACTATTAGGAGTCCTTTGTCTACCAAGTGTTCAAATAAAGCACTGCAGTAACCTGCTTAGGAAATCTAAAATGGAATGGAAGGTTCAGGAGGAAGATAACAAACTCTACAGGAGCAAGCTTTTTGTGACTTTTTGTATCAAAACTACATAGATACCTGGAGAAGGGGTTTTATGTTTGTTTTTTTAAGTTAGTTAAGTTTTTTAACCCTGTGGTTTAGGGAAGCTCTACATGGTACTTTCCACACATCAGACTGATGAATGTAAAATCACACATGAGGATTTTTCCCATCTTGTTTCCTTTTCCTGTTTTCCCCACTCAGAGAGAATCTCAGATTCACAGCTGGAAATTATATGCTGCAGATTCATCTCCAATAATACACTCAGTATTATGTAGGCATCTTTGTCTGCATTGCTATAAAACGTCAAAGCAGCATTAGAAAAAACATTCCTCAACTGCCAGCTGTTCTTTGCACAGACAAACACCCACCATGTTGGCTCTGTCCCACACTGCCTGAAGAATACTCTTCTCTGCAATAATGTCTAGATAGATATATTGACAATCAGGAAAAAATGGCTTCACATAATCATATTATCAGCTTGAAAGAAGCATCTACTGTAAAATACCGTAAACTTGACAGTTTTACACCATCTGGTACCAAAAGCAATTAAATCTGATTCAGTTTCTAAACTGTGTCATGCAAGTGCAACGTCCCAAAAACATGTTGCCTGAACTTTTTTGACACCATAGCTCTAGTATTAAAGTTCTATATGAAGTCTTTCTGCAACCTAGAAACGGACAATTTAAATTATTATGCCTGTAATTCTTGTTTTGTGACTGCTGTGTGGCTAAAATATACACAAAGTTACCAAACCTACACTTTTAATTTTACTATGGAAAGTTCTTTCTAAAGTCGATTATAAATTTGTAAATTATAGGGAGAAAGTACTGAAAACATGTTTTCTACCTTCACAGATTGCAGCCTCTGTCTTGGATCAGTGTTGCACTTGTAGTATGATTCTGCTTTCAGCACAATTGAATCTTTCTTTTCAAATAGAGTTTTAATTTTCATGTTTAACTACCACTATCACCTTCTTTGCAGAAATTTCAATGACATTTAACATCTACCTCCAACACAGAATATATATATAATTAGATGCTTACAGTCATATAGAAGTAACTTCTTTAAAAATACAACAGGCATCATAAATCCTGCTCTGCAAGGAGAAAAATAATCAGATAACTTATGGCAATGAAGTAGATATCTAAACCAGGATGGTTCATGCTTTAGGTTTTTGTCAATAGTGTCAGATAAGCTTGCCCAGAGAAAAATTCAAACCTGGTGTCTAAGTTGTCCATTCTGTGTCTTCCTCTAAAGACACCAATCTCTCTTCTCTGCATCACACCCTATCCAGTCCGAAGTAGCCTAGCCTAAACTATGCACATGTGCCCTTGTGTTTCTGTGATAGGATCCTAGCAATCTTTGGAGCATCTAGTCTGGAGCTATTTGAATGGGAACTAATGTACTAATTGGCCCGATCCAGATGTTGCCTAGGCATCACACAGATCACAGACATGTGTAGGACTCATCTTACCTAACTTTAGACAGCTACAGTGTAGAAGTTTACATCTGAACTAATTAGTTTAGACACTCTTTGTAGTCAAAGGAAAGAATAAGTACTCCTAAGGAGCTATTCTTTGCATCTGGAAGTAGACACCTAAAAGAAGTTAGATTAATTATTCCCAATAAGTGCTTTTTTTTCTGGAGCCTAAAGAGACTAGAGACTGCACAGGTCTACATTTTGTCAGATGAATCCTCCCTGTCTTCCCCTTGGAAATACCTTGTTCTTAACATTCTCCCAGTCTCCTGGGAAGCAGCAGGCCCCAGTTCCCAAACACTGAAGGAGATGTGCTGAGTGGACCTGCTAAAATAATCCATGGGCTTTGGTAAGAATTTGCAGATCTCAGCAAAACATAACTGACTATTTCTCTTCTAGATAATGTGGAAATGCATATAAGCAATTACAACTCCATTTTCTACTGGAATTGTCTATCTCATGCAAATGCTAGCCAGTGTTAAATAAAACCAAAAGAAAGAAAGAGGAGACAGTCCTGTAAATTAATCATGTCTGTAATCTTCTTTAAGATTATACTAAATGTTTTATTTCCCTAAATTAGAGTTCAGCTGAAATAAGAGGCAAGTCACACTCAGGGATTCCAAGGTCACACAAGCAAATCTTTCTGCCACTTGATGCCTATTATGTTAATTCAGCAATGTTTGTTTTGTTTTGTTTTGTTTTCTCCCGTTATCAGCACAGTGAATGTGTTCCATTCAAAACTGTTACTATAGGAACCCTGTGGTAACATTTAAAATTTTCCTTTCTTTTGGATAAAAATATCAGAAAATTGACGGATAAGTTGTTTAGGTAGAACAATAGGGCATTTGATATTTAATCTGCAAGCACTTAATAAGAAGTATTCCAAGTAATGGCACAGCGCTATTATCATATCACTTAGTAAAATGGCAGCAAATTATTGTATTATTCACATCTCGTTGGGTCCATGCTATTATCACAGAGATGCCTTTAAAGATGACATTTAACATACTCCTTTTACACAGTAAAGTGGTTAAAAGCACATTCAAATTTTAAAATGTTTCTGATCTCTTGACAGCTCACCGAAGCATTCTATGGGCCCCCCTGCCTCTCCAGTTGTTAACTACAGCTCTAAAACTTCTTATAATTACGAACATTGCAGTCACACTAAATTAGACTGACAGATGAAATACTGATTACTAAGGACTTATTAAGGACTACTTTGCAACCAATTATGCTGACATTTGACTTGATTTGACAGGTGAATTGAGTGGAAGATTCCTCCAAAACAGTAGAGAAGAATTTATTTTATATCCTCATCATTTTAAGATAATTGTTCAGGACAAATTCATTAATATACCACTACAAAATTTATTTTTTTCCCAGCTTGGAGCACCTATGATTCAAATGATAGACAAATAGTAACAGCATGGAGTCTTAAACATGCAGGCACTCTCACAGATTTTAAGATTCAGTGACTCTGGGATCTCTGGCACAGAAAAAAAACAATTTGCTGCCAGCTCCCAGGAACTTTCACTGACCATCAACTACAGCAAAACAAAAAATATTTTCAAGTTGTGAGAAATATTTTCCATAAGATGATCGAAATCATTAAATGAAATTATACCCAATTTCCACTGTTGTAACTTTGCTGTACCATTACATGCAAATTCACTGTCATTACATTGTTTCCCAATAATTTCTCAAATGTTCCTGCAATTCAGTGAATTTCACCTGGAAATTCTCCGAAACACCTACTCCATCATTTTTTAATGTGCAGATAAGAATTAACGGGAAAATATTACCCCTTACTTTAAACAGAACTGTGTTATAATTTCAGAGCAGAGTGCTTAGAACAGGGTTTGGTTTAGTAGAAGGTGATAAACAATGATTCACACAGAGCCGTCTGTTCTAAAAGAGGTGAGCAGATAAACATATGAGAAGTGAAGAGAAGAGGTTTCCTCAGTCAAACATGTTATGCCAACTAACAGAAAAAAAAGGAGAAAACAGATCTTTCTAGAGTTAATGAATTATTTTCAAAGTATTTTTAGGGCCAGTCTAGCACATAGGAAATGTCACCAAACTGTCACAAATTAATAAATTAATGGCAAATGCTTCCATGCAGTTTGCTTATTTTTGTTTTCACTTGATTTTCTGTAGAATCCACTATGCAAAATTCCACAGAGAAAAGGAATTTAGTAGGATTCAAAAAATGATTCTGGTACTTATAAGGTGTTAGCTCTCTTACATGTTTTCTGCACCAAAGCAATATGAGTAGATTGAAGGCTAGGACTGTTGTAGAAATAAACAAAAAATCAGTATCACTGGCACAATAAATAGAAGAAAACTGTCTAGAATTTGAAGGAGATAGCCAGGCTCCCCAGTTTTAAATAGAATCCTTCTCATAAGGGTTGTTTTTATTTCCTAAAGTTAGGTAAGACACAGATATCCAAATGACAGGGTTTTCTCATAGGACTGCAGTATCTCCAGTAAAAATTTGAAGGGTACCAGCACCTGCCACGATGCTGGTTTTCCTCCACACATCACAAAGGTTCTCCTTCACCAAAGCTACTACGCTATTTTTATGTTCATTATGACTTCAGTTTATTTTCTTAATGACTACACTGTGAATTGAAATATCCAGTGTGGCTTACAGCACCATTTCTTAAACTGTGGTCCAAGGAGCACTTGGTTTTCATAGAAAATAAGAATATGGTCTATGAAATATCAGTCTGTTAAATGCATAAAATTGTTAATAAAAACAAAATAAAGCATTGGCACACATTGCCATAAACACAAGCAAAGAAGCAGACAAAAAAATGAAAAAACTCTAATAAATAAATGAAGTTTACCCTAATTTTTTTTTTATTTGAGAGTGAAAATCTTTGTATTAACACTGCACAACATGGTCCTTTAATTAAACAATGAATCTAAACATCTATTCTGTACTAAGTGTTTGAAACTTAAATACATGATTTTAACAAAGGAGGTTAAGTTTGTAAGGTTTATCATCAGATGATAGTGAGCTTTAGGTATAAACATTTGTAAAGATGCTCACTATACATTTTTTTTCTTTCTCCCTCAAATGTTTTCTTGCTACTGCAAAGGACATAACATATTTGGTCTTAACGGCTTTTTTGTCAAAATATCAGCACTGGCTCACAGACCAGAACTCATGTGAGCCTTCAAGATAACAGTGCTACCTACTCAAGCACTACAGCTTAAAACAAAGTCTAAAATTACAAGGACTTCAAAATCCACCATGGATTAGGTAAAAGAATATATGAGACATCCTCAGCAATGGATGGATATAGAACAGACACTTTGAGGACATAGACAGAGTCCAAGATAACTGATGACCATGCTGTCTACCTGCTATAAGCAAGTAAAGTTATTGCTTTAAAGCTTAGTAATAACTGCTACATAATACAGCTGCCTGTCTTTTAGAATAAGCTCTGTCCTGAGATTTTCATTTTAACAGCCATTCTGAAATTAAAGCACTGCAACATAATTTTTAACTTTTCAGACAAGGCACCAAAGGCTGTCACAATGTACACATGTGCAGCAGTCACACCAGGACGGATAAATGCAAACATATTTCAAAATACAAAACCAGTGAATAAGTATTTCAACATCCAACAAAAAGTTAAAAGAAGATGCTTTTTTCCAGGGGGGGTTGTGGAAAATACTCAATGTTGCCAAACAAAAAAATGCAAATACATTTCTCTTGATCATCCCTAATACTGAATAACGCTATACTCCACAAACAAATTCAAGTAAATAGAGCTCCTTCTGGAATACAGTGATGCTGAATACGAATAAAAGATTCATAAATAACATGCTAATATATATTAGTGATAAATAAGCTTTCTAACATTTATTTAGCTTACATGAATTCATATTTAGCTTAAATAAACCCAGACGAAGCCAGACAGCTCTAGATTCGCCTCCTCTTTTGGTTCTACTAAATTTATTGTAGCTAAACCCCTCATCTCCCAAGTCCCATAAAAAAATTATTCAGGTACTTGTAATCACATCTATTAAATTGCTCACATGTGTAAGTATGCATAGGATCAATTCTAAAAAATTAAATGTGCCTTAAATATTGGCACATGAAACTCTGTGTTTTCTACTGACCTTCATTAAGCTCCATGTGTCATATTTTATGAAGAAACAAACTAGCTTTAGATGAAGTAATTTATTTCAACAACTACAAACTATTTATGTGCCCATTAGCATGATCAGTTCAGCAGTTTCTACCTTCCACATTTCTTGTACATTTGTTTTATATTTTATAGTTTAATGTAACTTACTTCATATTAACATCTTAAAAGAGTTTTTTCCCTGAGTTTAGAAGCCCTTATGTCCATTAAAATAACAGCAAAATATCAAAAAAGCATCAACTCCTTCCCCATCAAAGACAATTAATCACAAATAAATAAATGAGAATAAATCTTTTAGTTTCTCCATTTTTAAAATCAAAACTGTTCACATCTCTGCCCCAACTGTACTATAAAAAATCACTTACATTTTTACACTTGGCTCAGCAAAATATATGCTTTGTAATTTATAGGGATGTTGAGAGTATTGATTAGAATCCACAAAAAGCTCTGATATAATTGCTTGAAGGAATGATTCCAGAGATGATAAATTGTTTCCATCATTACTACATGGACTTTATACTAGCCAGGCTAACTAGAATCCCTATGAATTAGCCTGTTTGTATGTGTGCCAGAGAAATATTTTGTTATTTATTTATGAGCTATTTATAGGATTAGATTATTTATATGTCAGTTCAAAAACATAGCAACTGTACAGTGAAGATGAAAGCACTCTGGATATATTTCATATATACTATCTGTTGGTGCTGATCCTGCAAATCCTGATGTACATAGTTGGTTTTGCACAGATTCAGCCTGCTGAAATAGTTCCGTTAAGTGTAGGTTCCCACTGGAGACGTTGTGACAATTCCCTTCTATTGATGGTGTGGAGAGTAGGATTTTGCTACCCTGGATGGATAGCAGTCTGAATTAGTCATTGCTCTTTTGATCCTACAGGACTATCACAAGCAAAACAACTAAATTAAATACATACCAAAAGTGGACAGAATTAGACCCTTTGGCTATCAGTCAAGTTCATCAACCATTCTGGGCTGGGAAGTATGGAATCTGACTGATTTTCATTTATATAGTAGTAATTTTCCCTTATCTTTGATTAAGCATAATTTGGCCAAAAGTTTGATAAGGGTCTTTTCAGTGAGGGCTTAACATATTCCTTGTATTATTAATGGCTCTTCATGGATTGTTACTTAATGAGGTTATGTATTCACACCACAAAGGATTATTTGTGAGTGTTTTTGTGAGGAACCTACACAAAATTCAATTTCTCATCATCATGTTCTATGTATTTATTTCTTATCTTTCTCCACTTAAATAGCAGCATAATTGGACTTGAAAAGGTGGGAATAATTGTTTTGGGGAAGAAAGAAAGCCTATGAATAGAGAAGTTTACAATGACATATACAAGCTTCTTTGCAGATTGTCTGAAGCATAAAAACCATTTCTCTTCCAAAGCTCACCAGTGGGGTTTGAAAAAAAATGCCTAAAACAAAATAATTTGGCTTGTGAACACTGCAAAATCAGCCAGGCATTTCAGCAGTGTTTCCAACTTCCTTGGACAGTTTGGCAACTAGGAACCAATGGTTAGAGGTGAAAATCAGGGAAAATAAGCAATAATTAAAAGTGGAAATGTTGTTTGCTCCTCCCAGATCCTGGAAGGGAAATTTCAGACTAAAATATGTCCAGAAAGGAACAAATAGCTAGTGATTTAGGGCCACAAAGATGAGTAAGGGATTGGAGCATCTGATTCACAAGGAGAGGTTGAGAGTGCTGAGACTGTTTAGCCTGGAGAAGAGAAGGATCAGGGGAATCTTATCTGTATGTTTAAATATCTGATGGGGGGAGTAAAGAAGAGAGAGCCAGTTTAGGCAGCTGACTCATACAGTATATCCACTGATTATAACAGAGTGCAGACACCTAGCACATAGGTAGACATGAACATGTAGACATACAAATGCAGGTGTCTTAGTTTGTGAGCTGAATCCAACACCTGCTATGTATTACAATGAAAAATAAGCATCTAAATATTTTGTAGATCTGGGCTTAAGCTCCCTAATGCAGGAAATATCCTCTGGATATTGGAAGTATCTCTCTCAGTAATGCTCTGACTTGACCGAGTCTCTTGTTTCCACTATTGTATAAAAATTAGATAATTTAAAAGAGAGCCCAAGAACTTCAATTATATCATCTTAGGCAGTAAACAAAATTATCCTTGTTAGATTTAGTCAAACCTCAAGGACATAATTTTTAGTACCCCTAGATAAACTTTTCATTGCACAGGAGAATAAAACTGTTGAAAGTTGTGCGAGCAGTATAAATTAGTAGGCTGGAAGAAGTTTATCATTGAGACAAGTGAAGACTGTCCCAATCACTTCAAAACCTATTGTATCATGTGCAAAGGTCTATTTGTCTTGGAGAAGTCAGTTTGGAAGGGAAAGTGGATAAATTATGAAGAACGATCACCTTCTAGCCAGTAAGAAATGCTTAATCATCTTTCAGTTGTTGCTATATTAGTTTAGTAGTGCATCAAGTTGTAGATAATAAATAAGCTATATTTTAGAATGCAATGGTTACAAATCAGCCTATGCCAAAAAGCCACGAACAAGAGTAAAAACATTAATAATTTTCTCTAAAATTAATACAGTTAAACAGCTTAATCTAAAACAAAAATTTCTCACGATTTTGCATTGTAAATATTTCTCTGTAAAGGGCTTCTACAGTCTTCATTTCAATAGAGTCTGGGAACTTATTTTCAATAGTCTCTCCTTTTTTCTTGGGCTTTTCTGGGCCTCTTGAGAGCCTCATACTAAAATTCTACAATCAAATAAAAAGAGAAGGATTAGAGCAATTTTCCTCTGTCAAAGCCCACTATCTCTGCTGAATCACCTAAATCACTTCCCCAAAGGTGTACAGTCCTCACAAGTAACTCCAAATAACAAGGAGCTTTTTTCTGTGCAATCATTTGAGCTTTGAAAAATGCAGGACTTTTTTCTACTGAGAAAGATATCCTCCTGCACTAGAAGGTACTCAGGAATTGCACATTAATCAATATAGCCAATTAACTTCTTTCAGAATCAACATTTTGACTAAGGTGAAGCTACATATAGAGCAATTCAGCAAGTGTCTTGCCTCTCTTGTTGATTGGAGTTGTAAAAAATGCAATTTTCATTTACATGGGAAAATCCTTATTTGATGCTATGCACTCACATCTATCCTCTTTAAAAGCCTTCACAGCTTCTGATGCATGGAGTTTATCACAGGCCACCAGAAAGTGAGAGAAGATTTCATTAAAGCCTTTTGTTAAAACACTGGCAGAGCAAAGCACTTAACAGAGAGAACTGCATATCTGGCAATTCATTGACAGCACCCGCAATACAAATAACGCAGCTAGCACAGGCCGAGTGACGGGGAAGTTTCTTTTTAACCTCACCTGCTATAGCCATTTTAGTCAGATGCCAAAGCCATACTGAAAACTGGCAAATGCAATGTGCATCTGGCTTACATGGCATATCCCACATAACACCAGAAATTTCTCTACTGAGCTGTCTCACTTAAGCAAAGGGCTGCTTATTTGACAACAGACATCTGTATATCCCTACGTGTTTCATGGCTGAATACTGTAAAACTAATGTATCCATTTGGTATTTGCTAACCACATTATTGCAGTGGCTAGCAATTTAAAAGGTAACTGTGAAGTTAAATATGATATTTTTTGTACAAAATTAAAGACATCCTTTCCAACACCCTCAATGTTTGCCTTTCCATGTCTTTATATTGTCTTGAAAATTTTCTAAAATCCCAAGGCACAACCGTGATTTTTCTATTTTGAAATTATCTTTGTATGAGATTGGTATTTTGTGCTAGTATAAAATCTTGTGTTTTTGCAGTAAATCATGTACAAAATCATTAAATCCAGGCATATTGTATAGCATATTCTTGCATTGTTCTTTGAAGAGATTGCAAGGGGAATGCTATTTCTAGGGTTGGAAGAAAAAAAAAACAAATAAAAAACACTTCTCATCTTTCAGGTCTTGCTACTTCAGCGTGGATCAGGTGCTGGTACTTCAGAGAGATGAAAATAATCTAAAATAGGATTGGGCTGGTAATTAGATGCAATCATAAACACTCTACTTTAGTGATACTTGTTCCTTCCACTTTCCGCATACTAGCACAAGAAGGGGGAACTCCAGCTACAGGAAGCTGCCTTGGGATTATGGAAGGAGCTATCTGGTGTATTGAGTGTGAAAGAGTAAGCAAGGAATATAGTTGTGCCACACATACATATATAAAATCCACCTCAACATCACAACTTCTTAGCTGTTTAATAGGTGTACAAAGTCACTTTGGACTCTGGGTAGAGGAGCTGAAATAAAAATAAATGTTGTAAAGTAGATGGAAATCAAGCCTCAGAAAGAATCATTTATCGAAAGATGAGAACTTAAAGTGATTGCCACATTAATATAAGACAGTTTCAATCATATTCAATGCTATTAGTCATCCACCAAATTATAAAAGGATAGGGTTTTGTCTTTAAGGCCAAGTAATTTAATAAACCTATTCCAATATGCTAAAAGGCATGTTCATGATTATTGCAACTCCATTGATGTGTTTAGTATCTGAGTGTGCAAACAGTATGTTAGAGAACCACGCACTCTAGGCACACATAAATACAACTGTAAAAATGCACATATTTTTTCACGGAACACTTGGCCTCATCTTAAAAAGAATAAAAACTATCTAATTGAAACATGGAGCAACACAAACTTTGGAGAAACAGATTGCAGTCACTCTCACCTAGCAGGACACTACTACTTTCTTTTTCTTGGTTCAGTGCACTACTGATTTTTTTATGAAGTTGTTAACACAGAAACTTTAGACTGTTCAGCAGGAGAACATACTTCTCTTTGCACAAAAGTTATATATATATCTTATAGTGATACATATATATGTATATATATATATGTATCACTATAAGATTTATATTTCAGAAAAATCTTTCCAAGTAAAGATAGCAGAAGTGATCCTTTCTCATCTTTGTGATAGATGTTTTAATCCTTTCTGAAATAAATACCCTGATACTCTCTTCTTTGAAGATTTTAACTTCATTAATCTAACTCCAAAAGCACTGCATTTAAATCGGATTTTCTGTGGGGGCTGTATAAAACCAGTACTGATTTGTTCAGATGCATTACTGTCCCATAAATGCTGTGCAGTTTGATCAGTGTGTCATTTATGAACCAATGTCTTTAAATCCGCCTTAAAGAATTAGCTGATTGTTTTATCTGATGGACACATACTGTCAGAGCAAGATGATAGAACAAAAATTGGCATTATTCCTTCATGTCCCAGATGCCTAAAAATATTTCCAATGTAGCTCTCAGAAAGATATCATTAGCAAGGAAGGTAAATAGCAGATCTTTCTGCTGTATGAATGAGATATGAAAGATTACCAACTAAATGTTCTGTTTGGTGATGTCCAAACTGTAATTTGGGGAAGAACAGAAATGTTTGGTAGTGTTGCAGTTTTCATCTGGTAAGCTGATTTAAAAAAATAAGTTAACTCTGTTAGGTATAGGAGTGCCAGCTTCTCCATAAGAAGTATAAATGCCCTGAAATAGAAAATTATGTAATACACTGACAAAGGGGAAGTTTCTTCCAAGCTCAGGAAATTATTTCTCATGAATTTCATCTGTAAATCAGAGTAGTACTAAATTTAGCTCCTGAAGCATAGTCAGACAAAAAAATACAGGAAGCCTGTATTATGGAGAGTTTATGAACAGTTTTAATTCACCATGGGTTGGAAAAGGCAGTAAGAGAGGACAATCAGAACTGCCAAATGTGTGAACTAGCAGTCATACTGTGGCAGGATTATGGGTTGTATTGTTCCCAGTTACTACCTGACACATTTTCAGCTGCTTATATGATTTACCATGCTTTTCCCTCTGTGCATCAGACTGACAAATGGCACACCATTTTCACTCATCATCAATGCCTCTCAAATTATAAATGCATGAGACTCAATGGACTCTGCCCTTCTACAGACTGACGTAAACACTACATTAAACCCTGGTAGCTCTCATTAAACCCTGATTGCTATGTCTAGATTTAAAGTCACTTGACACACCTTATTACAGGACCATATCTTAAGTTGCTTATAATTTTGCCAATTTTTAACCACTGAGTTGGAAACATTCCCTGCTGAGTGTCTGCCTCTATACAAAATAAATGTCTTCAAGTTTCATAACAGTTGTTCAGATATTTCTTAAAGAAGAAAAATTTAGTATTTTGTCCATGTTAAAACCTTTGTTAAATTATGTCTTTGAGTAGCTGAGTGTGAACCATGTTTTGGATCAACAGTTTGAAATTATAGTAAAGCAAGTCACAGATTGTGTCTTCTGCTGTTTCCATGAAATTTCCATTTGCCTTTTTCCCAAGTTTCAGTACTGAGAACATCCAAAAATATGATGGAGGTGAGTGAAAGTGGGACTAATAGGACAGAGAGTGCAAACAGAGAGGTGTTTGGGATCAAATGTGTACGGGATGTGGAGAGTGTAAAAAAATCTAGAAAGCAAGAGAGGAAATAAGATGATGAAAAATCTGGACATGGGAGAAAGAAAATGGAAATTGATAGAGGATTTCATGGCTGAGATGGGGTAGCAGGAAAGGGGAAGAAGACAGATGGGAAAAGTTATTTGATTAGGAGCCTGCAGAAGGATGGCTAGAGCTAGCTGGACAAGGGAGCTCTGACGAGAAATAGGGAAAAGAAAGTGAAAATGAGAGAGACTTGAGAAAGGTATGTCCCAGGCATGCATTACAGCACTCTCTTCCCTGGAGCTTGCAATCAGATATGGGTCTCCTTGTTTTTCCTCAGAACACACTCTTACTGAAGGGACAGAGTGCATTACACGGCAGATACAGCTCAGGCTTGTGCTGTGGAAGATATCTACTCCATTACCTGTCATCCTATCAGTGTGCATCTCCAAGAAGAGTTTGGCTTCATATTCTCTATACATAAAAAGTCTTGTAGAAGTACTTAACATCACACCATTTTGAGGTTTCTTAAAAAAAATAAATGCCTCTACTAAACCGTTTGACCCAAATCTTGGTTACATCTGCAGTCTTTTAAGAATAGCCTTGAGGTCTCAGTGACCAGTCTTGCTAATATCAACTTTGTTTCCTATCAAGAATATGCTTAGAGTTAATACATCTGATTAGCTCAAAACTAATCTATGTTACATTATAAGATTACAGTCATCTAAGTGAGATGAGATGTATTCCCTCCAATATCTTCAGCTCTCTTGGCAGACAACAGGCCTGTTGTCTGGCTGATGCTCACTGGCAAGGCACAACTTGCTTCCATAGAGCTAAACTCTCTTCTCTTCCCAGCATAAAGTGACCTGTCTCTTACATACCATCTATTCAGAACAGCCTTCTGCCCATGGGAGGCTGCGTGTTTGGCACAGGCCAATACTTAACTCCATATTCTGGCTCTGTTAAATTTATTAGTACAGTAGCAGCCACTGTGGGCACATGACTGGCAATAGGTGGTAACAACCTCACCCAGATCTTGCTAGAAGGACTATGACATTTCCTGTTTCAAAGGAACAAAAAGGTATCCTTCAAATAGGAAGTCATGTGCCCTTGAAGGGAATATGGAGTCATGGATACAAATCTTGAGAGCACACTGGACGTTAGAACTGGCTCTCTCAGATACGTAGCCTCTATGCTCAGTTTTTCATCAGTAAAATAGAGAATAGCATCACTTTGCTTTGCACAGATTAAGGGAAACAGACTTATTACTATTTAGAAAACAGTACATATCACATTGATAAGCACAACAAAAAACTCCAGAGGGGATCTTCAATATTGTGAAATAAATGAGAGGCCAGACATTGAAGAATGAGAACAATATACTGAATAGCTTCTCAGTCAGTGAGCACTGATTGACTTGGGATCCTATGAGAACATAATGTGTTCATATAATTAAGGACTGTATAATGTGCACACACAGAAAGAGCAGTAAAAAATATACAGGACAACCTTACTTCTGGTATTTCCTAACTTTTGAGTCTTTTCTGGCTTCTATTCTTAACAGGCTTCTAACACACTTTTTTATGTGCAATACTCTTTGCTAATCCAACACTTTCTTAAACTCAAAGAGCTAGAGCAAGAATTGAAAACCATCTGGAGCAGTTGCAAAGCAAGTTAGTGCTAAGAGATCCGTACTGAAGTATGTCATATGCCATTCCAGGTCTGCCCTGTATCAGCTTTAAGGCTGCATGACTGTAGAAAGACATATGTCCCAGACAACCAATAAAATTTCATGCTGTCTCCAAAATTTGGAGTCTTTCCACCTAGATCTAAATCCTATTAATATGTCAGCATTCAACTATTGTTATGAGAATTTCAATGAAAACAGTGACAGTATTATCTCCTCTATCACTTAGGGTAACCGTCAAAGACTGGGTCAACCAAATGGCATTCGCTAGGACCTCGGGTGCTTTTGTGCTCCCTAAGTATGGTCTCACTCACAACCTGCCATGAAATGAGAGTGCTGCTGACTTTCTGAAAGGTCTAACAGAGAACTGAACATATAGTGCAACCTTCCTATATGTTAATTACAAGACAGCTCCATGCAGCCCAAACTATGTAAGAGAGGAGATATATCTTTTTAATTTTTCCATTTATAAGCCCTTTTTTTTTCTTAGTAGTTCTTCACATCACAATACTTCAACCAAAATTTAGCACTCTGCAGGCCAAATCAGTAGTTGAGGATGGCCATTGCAACATCACAAATATAAATGTTATGGATGAAACTTCTGTCTCTGATCAGTGAGGCAGAACACAAGTAGAAAATTCATTTTTTTATAAAATATACTACCTCCTAATAAATTACTCTTGTAATTAAAAAGGGCCTGCACTGTGATAATTCTAAGATATATATGTTATTTTAACAGTGGGCATGCCAGTATTTCACAATTAGGTTTGAGCTTGAAATCCTCATTGTGTAAGGTCATATGCATAAGCTGATGGAAAAGTTTCCCTATAGGTTGCAGTATGATACCTGAACTTCAGTCTGTCTCTAACAGTAAATTTTATATCTTTATGAGAATCAGGCTATATGAAGACACTATATTTCCCATTTGCATTCTCATGTGAACTTTCTATTAAGTATTCCCATAAAGAAATAAAATAGCGAAGAGAATTTTCTAATTTATATTAGTAGCCTCACTTACTCTCAAATGTACTGTAATTTATATGTGATAATTCATTAAATACAATTTATAATCCTGAAGACTGTTCACAAATATATATATAAATTAAGGCTACTCAAATGTTATTCCACGAACCTGCATTCCTTTAGGCCATCTCACGTTCCTAGATCAGCCTCTTCAACTGATGGATATTATATTGAGATAGACAAATTAATAACAGCATTCATATCTATATACCCCTTATATCCCAAAAAATCCAAAAGTTCAGAGTAGACTAGAGCTGACTGGATTGTATATAAACCTGCTTATCAACAGTTAGCTAAATTAAAATATAAGTTCTGATCCAATTTATTCAGATTGATTTAGGGCTCACTGCTTGAGAAGGTTCCTTGAGAAGGTTGCTACTAGCAAAGCTTTATTAGTGCAAATGAATTTTATGAACACAGCAAGAGAGCAATCTCTTTCTTAGCCAAGGCTCCTTTAACTAGAAACACTCTTTGCTCTCAGAAATGTTTATATGTTATGCAGGGTAGGATTCACTTCACCGAACTTTAGATGATTATGAGTTAAAATCTCAGCTAGTCACCTTAGGCTAGTTCTACAGTCTGTGGGAAGAAGCAGGCACTTTGAAGACTGTATGTGACTTACATAGGAATGTAGGGTATTTCACATACATAATGCAGGCATCTGTAACATAATGTGTAACATAATATAACACCGAGCAACCCCACTGGATCAGACCAAAAGCACATCTAATCCAACATCCTGTCTCTAATGGTGGCTAAAATCAGATGCCTAAGGAAAAGCACAAGAAAACACAAGTGACACTTGACCTGAGTAACCTCCAAGCCTCCAGCTACCAATGGTTCAGTGACTTCCTGAGCTACGTGTTTTGTATGCATTTAGTAGTTTTTATTTTTTTTCCTGATGAACTTATCCAGGCTCCCCTTGAACTCCTGTAAACTTTTAGTACTCCCTGAATCATGTGGCAAGGCACTCCACAGCTTACCTAGACACTACAAAAAAAACACTTTCATCTGTTCATTAGGAGTTCACTTCCTTCTAGTTTAACGTAATGCCCCCTTAATCTTGTACTGCAAGGGAAGAAGATTGGTCCCCATCCAGGCTCTTCAGCCCTCTCATGATTTCATAGTTCTCTATCATATTGTCCATGAACTTGTTCTGCCAAATCTCCAAACTCAGAAAATAAAGGTGACTGTGTTAACACATATGCTGATCCCGAACCATGCCTGTCAGTAGTATTTATGAGCTCAGATAGTTTACTTTCCAGAATGACCACAACAAGCTTTCAGATAACCACAAAAACATGACATAAGCATGCTCCCAGAATTCTGTGGGGGAGAATTAAAAATGAGAAGTAGGAAAAAGAAGAGTAACAACACTAAACACAGGATTTCAATTTCTTTTTTACATCAAAGTATTGTTAATACATACAAACAGCTTCATCTGCTGGTATATAAGAGAAGTGAGCACATTACTCATAACTCTGTAGATTCAAGACAGAATGGCTTCTTAGCTGAGCATGTCCTTTTATGTTACTTTGATCACAGGAGGACACAAACTTAAAAAGTCTGGACATTAGAAGTATCATGTTTATTTTGAATGAGGCAAAGCCAGCATAGACCTCCGCACTTTGTGACTACTACACCTACTGTAAAAAGGGCTGAGGGAATGCTGATGAAGGTTTAGTGGGAAGCTAAGAAGGCTTTAGCCTCCAGTAGTAGCAGTTGATGTGGCATATGCTCTTAAACGATGCAATGTGATCAGAAAAAAACATACAGGGCTTCATGTACCCTTGGCAGATGTCACTATTTTCAGCTGCCAGATCAACTTCCGGCAATTCATGTGTAAATTAGATTAGCCCTGGAGCTGCTGTTACTCAGACCAACCCCACCACCAGCCAGAGTGCAAATACAAGAAAACACAAAGCATAAAACCACACTTGTTCTCATTATTTTGTAATGACTGTATTTCAGCTTGAACTAAAAATCAAGCGCACAGCCTGCAGAGGGGAGGAATGAATTCAGGAAGCTCAGGTCTGCTTTCTTCAGATCCTGAAACTGGGAGAGGTAATGGCAGTTGGCCTTTTTTGCCACTGAATACCTTTCTTGCCCATGCTGCATGCTCATTAGGTAGCATAACAATACTTGGTTTTGCTAAGAATAGGATATATAAAACATTGTGGATCTGAAAGCTCTCATTTTTCCAAGAACCATACTCCTTCTTAAGGCATTGGAATGCAGTAGCACTAGCCATGCGTGGCTGTTTTAATATGCCTCTGGGAGAACAAGGCTTTCCTGGCAAATCTGTCTTTTTAAAAGGAGCTTTAGCTAGCCCCTCTTCTTTCACTAGGTGGGAGGAGCAGGGACCTCAGTTCCACTGAGGCCCAAGCATTTCACATGAAGCACAGACAGCCTGAGCAGTTTTATGGTTACTTTGCTCTCACTTATCACAATGAGCCTTATGAGTCTTATTCTATAGAGGCACTTGGAGATCATTTTGCAAGCTTTCACACTCCGTCAACATGGAAAAAGCCAAATAAAATATGTCTGTTTCAGGTAATAATCTTAAATTAGAGGAGTCATAACAGACTCTAAGAACCAGTGTGAGTTCTTCATTCAAGTCAAACAGTTACAGGGTGACCTGATTCGCAACAAATCCTGCTTCTCTTATGGCAGAGGAATATATAATTATAAAAAAAACTGGAAGTAGCAGGGATTAAATTACGTTGCCAGAGCAGCTTGTTTCTAAAGGGCTTATTACAGGCATGAACCGCAAACCTGTGATTTTTCTTTTTTCACATGAATTGATGTCATAATGAGGTTTAAATGGAGACTTGGTGTCTACATTGCCTCCCAAAGGAGAGGGGTTCCCCTTCTACCCGGGCATAGTGCCTCCTTCTGCTGTGCTACTTAATGCAAATGTAAACAAAAAGGAGAGTCCAACCATGAGAGCTGAATTCATTTCGAACTGGCTGTCATGGGTTTTCACTTTGGTCTCTTCATGGTTCACAAGGGTACCTTTCAAGTCTGGTTTCTACAGAAGATGCTTATATGATAAAAGGGTACAACCTAAAGCAGAAATACAGTACTGACTGTGAGCTGGAAACAAATCTGCTTATTGAAGCGATCCATGTGGAACCTTGATTGTAGAAATCTTTAACACTTCTGTTATTGCAACAACTGAGAATATAGCAGGAAATCTCAAATGAACAGCTATTTTTTCTACCAGTCCTGAAAACTAATGTTTTATTATAAATCTGTCCGTCCCAACACATATTGCATCCCCTCAGGGCTAGCTCCACTGTGTAGGCAGATTAAGCGGTTGCCTATGGCAGCAAAATGTTAGGCATAGCAAAATGTTTAGTGACTGTTTATTGTGTGACCATAGGCTGGGTGAAGCAGACATTTTCCAGTATGCTGAGGGCTACAAAAACCCTGGAGACATCACGAGCTTCCCCAGTTCTTCCGCATACAAGTGAGCAATAGAAATGAGCAGGGTTTCACAGCAAGGAAATTGGTTTTTAAACTACAAGCTCCATGATAGGGAATAGTGAAAGCCTGTACCTTTTAATAAATAGATCAAAAGAATATTAAGAAATCTGCTGCTGTAACAAAATGATTAGCGTGTTTTATAATCTACAAAGTCAGAACTGTGTCATTTGTGTGTCATTCTATTAAGAGCTATAGGGTCATCACCTTGAACTTTTAGCCATGGAGTATTCAGATAGCTGCTGGACACTTAAAAAAGAGCTTGCCAGTCCCAAAGTGGAATGAATATAAGTATGAATGTTCATGCTAAGAATCTGACCACAGGGACATTTATTCACTACGCTTCTTTTAAAAGAAAATTGAGTTACCCATTAAGGACACATTAAAATATTATCTTAGCAGAGCAAATGTCGAACATGGAGAAATGATGGTCAAATATGAGACCACAGGAGCAGGGCAAAACAGAAGTATTCTGTCTATAATATGACCTGGTCAGTCTCCAATCCCAAATCTGTTTCTCACAATACACTCCAACATTATTGCTCTGTGCCTGGGTTGTATCCGAAGCCAGGGCCAGATCTGTGTGGTTGCAGGAGTGCTGAATCAGACTGAAATGCCAGTCTCCAGCACCACACCATACTCTCCCCTCAATCCATGACAGATGTCCTTGCCCCAGTGCATACCAGGTATGTTGGTCATGACTTTTCTTCAGTAATTAATGTGATAGTGGCTCCATCAGCCAGTCCAGGTCACAAGAGTGGTGCTTGGGCTCTTGGAAGAGCTGTGCCATTTTAGAGAGGGATGTGGGACAAGCTTGCTTGGCAGACTTAACTGTAAGATATAACTGACTGCCATAAATCAGATCTTTGGATAGTATCATTGCTGAGACAGTAGTTTCTATCAATATGTACCTGCTACTTTGCAGGTAGTAGCTGATTTACCACTGTCAGGTTATCCATGGCAGCACAGGGCTCAGTGCAGGGTCACTGCCTGGGAACCTACCCAGGCACACCAACCCCATGCCTTTCTAGCTACACCAATAGCACTACACTAGCCAGATAGTTTACATTAGCTTGAAGCATCTGACACAAACTACAGAGATTAAAGTACATAAATCCAGGCAATCCAGATCCCTAGTAAATAGAGAATTTCTAAGTTTCTAAGTTTTTAAAGAAACTTCTTTAAGGCTGAAGTAATTAAATGCCCTCTGGATTTATTGGGAACTGGAGTCCATAAGAAGCCACTGATGTAACAGGCCATGGGCAAGGCTAAACTGTTTGGGCTAAGAGACATCCCCAGGATGGGAATAGGGCAGATTTTTTAAGTACAGATAGGGCAATTCTAAGTATCATTTGCAATGAGACAGGCTCCTTGAAAAGGAACTATTGTACGCTGGCTGCTTTCAAACTACCATCTAGGCTTCTTGGGCTTCATGGCTTAAATGGCTTAAATGGCACAGACTGATTGTAACCATAGGAATTAGGGGTTGGATTCGTGGCGAAAGTGTACCTGTCTGTTTGAAGTAAAGTATAGTTTGAAGTATAAAGTAATGAAAGCAGCAGTGAATCCGAACATACAGCTTTGAACAAGTAAAAGGTAGAAAGGCAGGCTTGGTCTTTAGAGCCAGGTATATGCTGGCTGATTGTTTCTTCTGCCTTCAAGAGAACAAGATTTTGAGGACCTGTTTAACTAAACAACCAAAACCCCTAGAACTGTATCACCAATTAGACTTTCCTTCAGAAGAAAATTCATCCAGTTTGAAAGGTGACTACTTCAGACAAAAAGACTAGCAGAGCAAAGCAATTGCACCAGTACACTGTCTCTTAATAGATTATTAAATCAGGGTTGGCTGATTAGTGGTTCCTGCTTTGCATGCAGTTCCTCAGCCATCCTTAGTAGGGTTGTCAGGGCTGAATAGGATGTGGAATTAATAAGGCAGTGGCCTGGCGAAGACACTGTCCCACAGTGGGTCCCAGTAGCCTGATACAAATCAGTGGTGTTATCCCATGGGTGATGTTATCTCCCACTCTGAATTTTTTTCTGAGTGAGTTCTCTTCAGTTCTCTGTGTGCCTTCTGGCTCTATACTGTGTAAAGATTTAGGTGTGCAGCTCTTGGAGTCAACAAATCAACTGCAGAAATCACCAGTCAGATAACAAATGGCAGTCTTTCATTAGTTAGCAGATTAATTTATTCACAAATAATTTTCTCACTCTTTGACCAGCTCTAACAAGTCCCTTTAACTGAATTTTTGTCTCATCTCACCAGCCTAATAGCTACATATAAATTATTATTTGTGACTCAGGTGTGCAAGTGCAGTGGTAGTGTTAACACCTGGTTCCCTGAAAGTCAGTCAGAGTTTTGTTGTTGACACTAATAGGGCCAAGACTTCACTGAAGATTGAAAGCTCTGGCAAATTCCAATAACAACCACAGGCATTTGTTGACTGCTTCAAATAAAGTGAAGGGATTTTCAGAAATACATTGTTTCTCTGTTATAAGCCCTTTTCACATTTTCATTTTATGAAATGAAATGAACTATGAATTCTAGAAGAAATGGACTTTTTAAGCCATCTTGGTCTGCCTATGGACTAATCTGATAGTTCACATTATATGTATTGCATACTGTTAACGGTTTAATGTTTGTCAGAGTAGACAGTGATTAGAAACAATATATTTCAAGGAAAACAATAACATTGATGAATTCAGCAACTATATTCAACAAAGAATAAATGAAAATTATATGTTAACATCAAAATACTTTGCTTCTATATTCTATCTTCTCTTGATGAAGTTTTCGATTTTTATTTCAAATTTTTTCTCCATTTCTAAGTGTCATAAATTTAAAATAAGCAAGGGTTAAAAAGGGTTAAATAACTCCTACTGACAAAAAAAAATTGTAATTCAGTTTAGAGTAAAAGTTTCAGACCAAAAAAATATTATTATTACAGGTTTTTGCCAGAACAATTTGTCATTTGCTGTTTCAGTTCACCTTGGCCTGAAATTTATTATCACTACTGGTTCATTTACAGGACTGTACCTCTAATTCTGAAGAGTCACAGATGCTGCTTTGAACCTATATGCTCCACTCTGAATGCACCTCTTTGGAGGCAATAGGAACTTTTCTGAATGTGATTAGCCTCCTCTCCATAAGAATTCTTCCCCACAGATGGAAATTTCAGCTATAAAAAATATTGGGTTAAGGATATTTTAGTTTTATGACCCAACTTTTATGTATCAAGTTAAAATTCACAAAACTGATTTATTTTTATTTTATTCCACCCCACATATGCTGGGTACTTTAATTTTTCTCCCTTCTCAGAATCTGAACCCCCTAGGAACAGTTCCTTTGCACTCATTATGCATCTCCAGGGTACACAATTCAAACAAGAGCTACCTTGTGCTAACAGAGTGTTGATTTGCTTGTGCTCACGGAAGCAAGGAGAGTGCTTTTCCGGATGCGGGGGGTGGGGGGGAAAGATGCTGTAGTTTTTGAATTAAAATATTCTTCCAATAACCTTGTAGAGATGCAGAATGGTTGCAGGTTTCTCTCATATTTTAATATTTCTAAAAAGCCATTCACTTATAAAAATAGAGGTTCCCTTTCAACAAGTAAATTCTATGAAAGAGTTGTCTTTAAATATACTTCATTATATATGGTTGAAAAATATCACTCTCCTCTACCTTTCCTTAGGATTTTTCCTCACCCACAGCATACTGTGATTTTTAGGACTCAGTCCTTTACTCATGCATAAACATTTGCAGAACTATGGCCTTGAGCCCCAATCTTGCAAAGATCCAGTCTGTTCGTAAGCCAGTAGGTATAAAGCATCTATCATTAAGCACACAATTTAGGAAGACTCTACAATTCTGGAGTAAGGACTGTACTTCATGACTTCTCTAAAGCATCTCTCCGAAATGCATTGGAGTATTTTAAAGTATTTCTCGCTAAGGGATATTTTTCACATTTGTAATAATTCATAGTCTCTCTAGAGCATCTCAGCTTTCTGCTTTCTTTTATACAGCCATTAGACCATTTTGAAGGTGAATAAAAAATTTATTTCTTCTTACTTCCAGTAGGAAACCTGAAAAACATGTTGCCTTTATGCCATTTGTTACCCATTATTTCCCTGTTTTTATTTACTTATTCCTCATTGCTTAAAAAAAACCACAGATTCTCTTTCTTCTTAGTCTGGTTGATAACATCTTCTCCAAACATAAAAATACTGTTTTGTCTGTAACAAATACACTTTTCCTTCATTCGTCAACAACTTTTCTACTTTCATTACTAGAAGAGGGGAAGCTCAGGACCTAATGAAAGTAGAGTTGCTAGTGAAAGTGGCCAACAGCAGGCAGGACTGGGGGAATTAATGTATGTGGACCTGGATGGTCAGAGATGAGCCCTGAGGGCAGGGCTGTGGAAGCTTAAGGGTTTATTTATTAGTAACATCGCAAGAAGCAGTCAAGATCTTAGCACAGGTACTCTGCCAGAATATCCCTTATAATTTGGTATTTCCTGTTCTTAGAGGCAGGTGAAAAATCCTTAACGGGCAATGGTAGCTGGGTTGGCTTTCTGCTTCCACCTTTTACCCATCTCTTTGATCACACAAATATTGCTCAGGGTATGGCAAGTAAGCCAGAACCTGGCATGGGAGCTGTGGTCAGACCTAATCTTACTATGAGGTCCATCTACTTCTCTTCAGCAGGCTAAACAACCATTTCAACACCATTCTACAGATAGCATAAAAATTATACTTGAAGAGATTCTGGCAACTGTAAAGGTCGCTGGTAACTGCATGTGCAAATACATCAGAAAGTGTCATCAAGGATTAGGGACAGATTGCCCATCTTCAGCAGTTTCCGTCAGCAACAGTGTACTGACCTAAAAAGCAAAAGTAGTAGAGGTAGGATCATCAAGCAATCAATGAATGACAACAAAGCCTCTTTGATAATCACTATGACCTTCAGTACAACAGAGGACCACTCCTTCTGGCTGAGTAAGAATTTGAAAAGGCCATAGCACATGCACCCAGGTGATAAGCCAGCAACTAAGAAATTCCTATGAGTGACTGATATATGTCACTTCCTGATGCATGCAGCCCACAAGTGATGTGGACCAAGAACCCTTCATGAGGCAAATATCACCTCCTAAATCACAGCATAGATGCCAACTTTTCTACCCCAAACTGACTAGCAAAAGAATAATACAAGTCAGGAGCTGACAACTTCAGAGTAAGAAGGCTGTCTTCTTCTCAGTGCTAAATTGAGCATCATAGGATGGTCAGCTGCTTTGCCAGGAAAGGGATGCACTCAGCAAAGATCTCCTTGAACATTGCCTTTTCACCGCAAAATTCTCTCTTCATTGGTGATCCTTCCATATTTCCAGAATGACACTCTGAACCAGGCATTGCTTTTTTTATGGATGCAGGTGTTGTGTGGAGTCGGAGCCATATACCTTTCAGCCTTGATTGTGATGTTTCATTAGCAAGTAAAACCTTAGCAATACATCTGGCTCTTTTCTTGCTCTTCCCTTTCAGCTTGTATCCTTTGTCACTGCATTCTTTCCACAAAAAGAAAGAAATGCTTCTCCCAGAAAAGCTAGTTTGTGTGTATTTCCATCATCTGATTCTGATGGGAACTGGCCGCCTTCACAGGCCTTGCCAAGAACACTGAGGCCAGGAGCTGGGATCAAGGAAGTGGAAAGCTGAAAACGGGTCTGTGCTCTGACTGCAGAGCAGTGCAGATGCAAATACATCCTCCCAGTGGCAATCTTCCAGAGAGCACTTTCAAAGCAGGGGCTGAGTGACACAGACAGTCAGCCCTGGTGCCACCTAAAGGCATGGGTCTGTGGGACTCAAGTACTTTGTTCAAAAGGGGCCTCCTCACCCCCAGCTGCCTGTGAGCTCTATATCTGCTACATTTGTTAGTCTCAATGCATATGCACAGCCACATATGCAATGCAGCAGCATAATGAGCAGGAGTTAGGATGTAACTCAATCTGGCATATTGGGCGGCCACATTAACAGCCTGCATAAATATCACATCGTGTGCTCTGGCTAATTCAACAGAGATGCATAGCTATAAAAACATGTGCTCATACCTGACCTAAACCTGTGGTTGCTAATGCTCAGTCTCGATTTAACAACTGTGTAACCATGATTTTAGTCATTCCATATAAAGCACCAAGGGCAGTTGTGGTGGGTTTACCTTCTTTTTTTTTTCCCCCCATAAACCCAACATGACAGGACTCAGCCAAGTACATTCTCAAGGTCACATGTATAAACAGGTTTCCTGAACACAGCTGCACAAAGGAGTGGCATGAACTACGGTAGGTTAGTTGAAACATATTGCAATTTAGCATTACACAGCTTTAAATATATAAAAAATGCAAGGTGGAATAAAATAAGCATGTAGGAAATATAAATGGACTCTTAAAATCCTAGTTTTCTGAAACTCCTGAAATTAGTCTTCCAATGTCTGCATCCAAATACCGTTTACTGCACTTGAAGTTTGTTAGGTCTTTCTCTGATTATTTAAGGACTTATCAAAATTGTACCTTCACTCTGGGAGATTTTGCACTTCCCTCTGATGACTAATGACATCCCAAACAAATCTGACTGCAGGCATCTTTCTGTGTTTTTTCCTCCCCTAAGATATATTAGTGCTGTCATCAGCAGGTGTAGGGAAAACACAGAAGCCCAAGTACAGGGTGTAACAAGTAAGCAGGAACTGCATTTAAATTGTTTGATCTGAAATGCAAAGGTAGTGACTCATCTTCTCAGCAGGAGTTGGGGATTTTGGAGCATCTTGGTCCCTTACTGGAAAAGAATAACTGATGCATGGACTGGGGATTATCTTTCCTAGCCTAATACATGCAGAGCATTTTATGGGAACAGTTCCCATTCATGGCATGAAAATATATAGATATATTTCTGCTACCTAGCTATATATAAGCTTTGGCTGTTGTTGTGTGTAAATATATATATGCATATATATTCATAAAACAGCAGCAGAACTTTATTGTGCCAGTTCCGTGTTTAAGAGTTTCAGTTAAAACAGCATCTGTGCTTTAATAATATTTACTATGAGCGTCTTCCTTGCCTATTCCCCTAGCTCACACTGGGTCCCATCTACACGAAGCAGCACAGTACTAACAGCCTTCAGGCACCCCCACACGCAAATTACAGTAGCTGGTCTCTCAGATGATGCTCCTTTCAGTACGAATTACAGTCATTCTACCTCTTACATGTCACATTTGATTTTGACCCACTGATTTTAAATGAATTTAGGGAAGGCAAATTATGTGTAACTAAGTTTTTAAGCTGGCGGTGTCTCACCTGACTAGGGGCGCCCGAGCGCCTGTGCCTGGGGGGCTGCCGTGGGGCTGCCTGTGGGGATCTCCTTGGGGCTCCCTTCGGCATTCAGCAGGACCCGTGAGAGGCGAACCTGGAAAGCTGGGGGAGCCATTAGTGAGTCATTAGCTAATGACAGTAAATTGATCCAACAAGTCTGAGACAGCCTCCGCCTGCTCGCATTAGGTGTGCCTAATTTGTGGAGGAGGCCCAGAAGACTGTGTCAGCGCAGCGGGGGCAGGGTCCGGGCGGCCTCGGCGCAGGAGGCGCCTGAGGCCCACCCTGGCCGCCAGCCCCCTGCCTCCCGCGGGCGCCAGCTCCCGCTGGTCCCCCGCCAGCCCGCCCAGCGGCCTCTGCTGGTTTTCCCAGACATTCCTGTCAGCTTCGACCAAGCATCTTTCCCCTCCTCCCCCCGCCAGCCGGGAGAGCCCGGCCTCTCCCCGGACATGTCCCGCTCTCCTCGGCTGCTGCCCCGTCCTGTCCCTCGAGCCATCTGCGCCAATCTGCGCTCCCCTTGCGCCCGCAGCCCTGGGGCCTCAGACACGCCACCTCCCACTCCCCTTGCTCCCACAGCCCTGGGGCCTCAGCCGTGCTGCCTTGGGCTCCCCTCGCTCCCGCAGCCCTGGGGCCTCGGCCGTGCCGCCTCGGGCTCCCCTCGCTTCCGCGGCCCTGGGGCCTCGGCCGTGCCACATTGGGCTCCCCTCGCTCCTGCGTCCCTGGGACCTTGGCCGTGCTGCCTCCCGCTCCCCTCATGCCCGCAGCCCTGGGACCTTGGCCGTGCTGCCTCCTGCTCCCCTCGCTCCTGCATCCCTGGGACCTTGGCCGTGCTGCCTCCCGTTCCCCTCGTGCCCACAGCCCTCGTGCACCCCGCAGCACATGCTTCCCTCCTGCTGTGGCCACGTTTTTGCAGTGCAGCTCCCAGCAGGTCGGACACGGCCCCCTCCCTGCCGGCCCCTCGGTGCCTGCCGGCCACTGAGCTTATGATTATTTAAAGTATCTTGGAAGGCACGAGCTTGATGATATGCTTATTCACAGCTGTAAATAGAATAACACCCTCAAAGGGATATAAGCCTTGGACACTTCATGCCGTGTTCACCTTTGCGTATATATTTCTACACAAATAACTATCCCAGGGTACTCTGAAACAGATTTACACTGAGGCCCTTTACCATTGCCTTGGAAGTGTAAAGAGGCTTGAAGGTAACTGTTCACTGTCAATGTGATATAAAGGGACCATATGGAAAATTAAGATCAGGTGCTCTTTCATTTTGTTTTTAATTGGAGCCTTGCAATTTGTCATTTGAAGAATTTTTGCCACTATCAAAATGCAAAGTGCTTTCCACCAAAACTGTTGATCATTACGTAAGCACTGTGAGGCTTATAAAGATTATACCTGCAATTCTATTGCCTATATTCTGAGGGTGTGAAAAATACACCTCTGTGGAATGCACACAAAGAGCACAAGCATAGCGCAAAAAGCCACTTCCTGGTAGAAATCAGAAGCTATATGCAAATTCTTTCAAGTGATGAAAAATGTTTAGACCACTGAACTGCAGTAGGAAGAAAAAAATACAACATCATTAGTGTTACAATTTTTTTTTTATTTTTATGTTCCTTTTATGTTTATGTTATAAACCCTGAATATTTAAAGACTGCAGGCCAAGGATGTAATAATTCTTTGAACAAGCAGGAAAATTTAAAATATAGAGAAAATGAATTACAGAAAATATGAAGAAAATTCAGAGACAATTAATTCAGAGGAGCTGGTGTGTGTTCTCCTCTGGCCCTAGTACAGCATATACATTGTGATTAGATTTCTCAGTTTCACAAGTTTCAACATTTCTGGTATTTTTCTTAATGCCTTGGATTCTCAGCTGAGTGATTATGTGAGAAATGCAGTTCTTATTTCTTTAAAAAAGTGTTTTTCTAGTCCTTTGAGATAAGAATAAAATCTCAAAAACGAATAAACCACAAATTAAAAGGAACAAAAATTGTGTAATTTTTAAACACTTCTGAATTTTGTGCAGATGCACTCCTGTACTGACTGTTGTCTAAAAATGTGCTGCCATATTTATCACTTCAGTCCTTGGTTAGCTCAGCCAAAGGGCATAGTGCAAGAGAGTGCATATTGAATTGATGTGACTCTTTTACAAAGTTTGTCAGACTGACTTGCACCTAATTACCAATTTGTGGCTCACACCATTTCATAGCACCTCTTGTCTAGAGCTGCATTTTCCCAAACAAGATTCCTGAAGTTGGAAGGAGATGGAGAAAGGAAGGAGACTCTAAGAAAATATCTACATAGATGACAATGCAAATTTGAGTTCTCATTTGAGGTCTCTCTTTCTTAATGTTTCTTATTGCTAAATTTCCCATTTATTTTCCATCTACTGTGGTGAAGACTTATTCCAAAAGTAATGAATCGTTGAGCAAAATAATATTGCCAGAATGCCATTACTATTCATATCTGATGCAAATCTGCACTTAGAAGAACCCTATAAAGCTTGAGGTGTCCTAGAACTTTTGCTGAGATCAGTTTGTAGCCATGCATCTATTTCCATTATTCCAATCACTTCAGAGGTATAGTCCAAAAGGGACAGTGCAGAGATCAATATTTTTCAAGTAAACCTACCAAAATCTAAGATATTTCCTCAACATGTTTTGGCCCCCAGTAAAGAATTTTGTAAGACCTGGTAGGATTTCACTGCTTCATTTTTTGCCTGAGTTTAACAATTTACAAATAAAAAAATGTTTGAGTCATCAATAGAACACTGAACATAATGGTGTTGGGTTCATAATGTGCTTATGATGTAAGTTTAGTTTCAGTCTAGCAGGCTTAAATTAAGTCTAGCTGTCAAAGTGTCATATGGCATGGTCTGGAAGCAACTTTCATATGGAATCCTTAATATGCATTCAACTTGGAAACAGAGGCAAACAGTAATAGTGCTTTAATGAAGAATCCTTATATTGCTGTCTTGATAATCCTTAATGTCCATTTATGCCATTGAAAATTTTCTAGATTCCTGAAATGCTTATTTTAAAGCGCACTTCTTATTTTTACCATTGTGTAATACTGAGGTACTCAGTATGAATGAGAACCTTATTTATACTAAATGGGGAGATAACAGTCATCTGTAGTGAACTACATGAAAGCTGTCTTAACCATGCACATTTAATTACCTCACCTGTACTACACATCTACTAATCATACTATACTTCAAACTCCCCCGGGCAAACACTGTTATTTTCTTTTCGTGTTCCCCATCTTTTTTGGGTCCCTTTAGACCTATTTCTGTCTTTTCTAATGTTTACATCACCTTCCAATTCAGCATCATCTGTGACTTTCTCAAAGTGCTTTTTACCCTCTCTTCCAGAATGCAAATGAAAATATTACACAAGATCAGTTCTCACACATACACTCACACTCATATATAAACACACATTTCCAGGAAGACATTAGTTATCTCTTTCTGCTGCGATACACAGCTGCTTATCATTGGTTTGCAAAGGGGAAGTGTTTTTTAAATAATATTGAATTAACCTATTCATTTTGGGAAACAGCACGCAAAGAAAAAAGATCATTTTAAATTATTATAAATGATATTCTGAAAAGACTGTATAAAAATAATGAATTAGCTATTATGTAAACAACACTTTCTGACACTTTGTGGACTTTTATATCAAATTATTGCTGGAATGAAATGGAGGAAAAAATGAAAGAAAATCTCATTGTGAGTCAGCACTTTCCTTGGTTGGAGTTCAGCAGTAATTCTTAAGTAACTAGGCCTAAGTCACTAGTAGATGATGACAACTGCAATCAGGTCTCTGGTGCTGTAATTAGCAGCTATTTGTAGCGTTCAAAATGCTTCAAATCAGATAAACAAACTAAGAATCTAGGTTCTTTCTATGTAAATAAATAGTAAAAAAGACAGATGTAACCATATAAATACAAAACAAGCAGGCAAAATAGCCATTTTAAAATGCAGAGCAAGTGGTATCAATTTGTAAGTTATCTGAAATTCAAATTTTTGTTAAGAGCTTGCTGATTCCAAGAAAAGGCAGTTGGCATTTTGATTATAACTACTTCATTTATTGGCTTAATGCTGTATATAATCTTTCTAAAACAAATACACCAAATTAATAATCACACAAACTGCTGCAGTGCTCTCAGCTCAGGATTCACAGTAGCTCAGCATGGCGTGTGTGTGTATTTTTTTTTCCAAGCAATTAAACTGTATCCTTTAAGATCATTAAAGCTCAGGGTCAGACCAGTCTCTTTATTCTTTTAAACAGATGTTTGGGCGATCCTGGATGCCCTTTTTTTTCTATCACCTTCTGCTAATTATTATCTGCCTATTCTCTCCACTCCCTGGCTTTCAAGCAGCCAGTGGGCCCCTGAATACCATCTGTTCAAAATTCTGGTCCCTGCCCTCTGTTAGACCTCTCTAGACCTTAGTCTTTTTTCTTTTCCATTATGGAGATCATGCATGCATTAGGTGGGTCATGTTCCTTTTGCGATACACAGTGGCACGTGCCAATGCCCTTGAGGAATCAGCTGCAGGGCTAAATTTAAAATTGGCTTGCTTCCCCCAAAACAACATTAAGCTTTTGTTCTCCCACATACAATTTCACACAATTACAGAGATATAACTAATTGTCTGCTTTAGATTATAGTGAAATTTTTAAATATCTTTTTAAAGCAACAGAGCATAATTAAATGAATAAAGTAAGCTACCAAAAAAAAGGAGCTGCAAACATTTATTGTCTTTTATTATCTACTTTGAATCTCTCAGTTTAGGGCAAATTTCTAAGCTTCCTCTGAAGAGAAGTTAAAACACACTGCTCATCTCAGGCACAAGCTACCTTTCTCCATTGCTTCATCTCTGTAAATTCTTTGCCTGAGAAACACCAAACATTAAGCTGAAATGAAAACAAACTTACTCATGTGAAAGAAATTATCCAGTACTTCTTGCAGCTTCTAAAGTTAGTAGGAGAAATTCCCCCTCTAATAAAGAGAGAGTTCCCTCTCTACTTTGGTTGTCATTGTCACTGTACAAATCACTTTGTATTGGTCCTACATTACAGACTACAGAAGGAGATTTAAGGAGATTTGAAAACAAAGAGCAGAGGCTAATGCTTCCTGAATCACTATTATGATTAAACCCTAGAGACCATTTTAAGACTGTGTTATAATTTGCACATCTTTTGTATAACATATGAGTCTTTGGAGCATCCGGCAGTTCACAGTTGGTTGACTGTCTTGCTTGAACAATATAGAAAGCAATTCTGTCTCATAGAATGGATCCAGCTGAAAGCCTACAGATCAGCCTTCCATAGCCAGCTGAGCTACCACTTGTCAGGGTCATAAAATCTCCTCTTATACTCTTACACTCTGAAGTACTCTGCAGGATTCTTTTGCAGAGGAAACTTTTACATTTAAATTAATCCAATCTCAACTGTATTATTCCTTTCAGTATGGATTGTTATTATTATCCACACCAAAATAGATTAATATTATCACCAAACTTTTGATCATTTGTGACTGGCAAGAGTCACACCCACTCAAAGCTGATGCTGTTGGAATAAACAGAATGTTAAAAATAGCATAAATGTAATATAAATGTACCATACTGTCTTTGACTCCATTTTCTGCTCTCTGTATATCAGTCTACCTCCACAAGATTGATATTGATAGTCCAAAAAACCTTCCTTAAGAAAAAAAACCCATCTCCTGGAAAAGCCCTTTTCTCTCTCTTCCACTCTGTGGATTTCCTCCAAAATGCAACCACTGTTTCTCTCTTGTGACACAGAAGATCTAGTTTTGGGCAAACATCATTTTCAAACTTGTGACATGTTTGTGTTGATAAAGTGTAAACATTTTCCTCTGAGCCGCAAATGGTTTGAAGTAAGAACCTAGTCCAAAACTATTGATGTCATTTAAAAGACTTGTATTGACTTCAGCAGGCTTTCAATCAGCTCCTGGTAATCTGTCTCTACAGACAGAGGAATAAAATACCCAGGATAAATTTCATGTCGACTGCTTTGATTATTAAATGTTTTGAGTTTATGGTCTCAGGAAACATAGTGCTTAGGAGAGGAGATTCAGTCAGTGCTTCATAATTTGTCTTGTATCACTGGGAGTCTTCTGGCATGAAAATAAAAAACAGAAACACCATAAACATATAGGCTTTGCTAGTTTGTTTTGCTTTAATCACAAAAAAATCTTGTTTCTGACTGTAAAAGTAACAAAACTAGGGCCACAACTTTTCTCCATCATGGAGTAAAGGTTCCATAATGTTGTTTTCTTCTGTGTTGCTGTTCCTACTTTGAATACCATAGCAACAGATCAGTATGAATAACTTATACCTTTCTGAAAACTGATGGAAACAAATTTCACAAAAAAGCTGCCTTGATTTGTACTAAAGTGTTTTTTCAGGTCATTTTCCAAAAATATTTTTATTCTCAGAAATTCTTCTGGATGTTTTTGTGTTTCAATTTAATTATTTTACATATTAGAAGACTGAAAAAACAACTAGATGGGGTAACATTTTTGTATCACCCATGATTAGGAGAATAAGTTTAATTTTCAGAAGTGACTTAGCAATTTCAATAAGATTTAGATGCCTTTAGCAGGATTGTCAAAACGTCTAAGTGAGATGGACTTCTGGGATAGAATCCAACTCATTTAACATAAGCACATAATTTGTCTTTAAGTTTTAGGTGTCTAATAAACCAGATCTCCTGTAATGACTACCTCAGTTCCATCTATAAGGAATAGAGACACTTGGGCATTTCTCAAGGTCTCCAAGGAGAAGGTCCTATCCTCATCCTAGGACCAGCTATAAACAATCTCTAAGTTCAGTGAACACAAAAAGATCAGAGCAGAGTGCAAAATGATAAACCCCACAGAGGGGCAGAGTATATTCACTTAAACTCAGCACTATTTTAAGCTTCTTCATGTAGCTGAAAGCTCAGACAGAATAGGAGAGCTTTCTCCTGTCTGCCTTTTGCCTACCCTGAGAGGCTACATAATTTTATTCTTAGGATACTTAGGACTTTTTGAAAATGTTCCTAAAAAGACACTATAAATTTGGACTTTCAGTCTCCTACTCTAATCACTAGTAACCTTGCCAGTCATAGTGAAACCTGCCAGTCATTGAGAGTTCAAATGAAAACTACTGAATGCTGAGTCCACATTTTCAGTCAGCTCCAGCTATGCTCCACATTTGCCTTTAATATTTATGAAGAAAATTGAGAATATATTGCTTCAGAAATGTTTGTGTACCATACAGAGAGGATGAAAGAGCTCAAACACTCTCCTTGGGAATTAGTTTTTTATAAATTAATGTATTCAAAGAGCCCAGGTATAATAATGGTAATCTGAAGGATGCGTATGTTTTCATTAAAGATTTACAGCTGAATTTGTAATGAAAGTGGAACAATATTCTGAGGACTGTTTCAGGATGGTACTAGATTAAAGGGCATGTTGTAGTTTATTTACCTATTTATTCAATTTATGCTTGTCTTCAATTCTCAGTCAATTCATTTGAAGGCTCATTTGAGACTTGGACTGTGTCTAGGGACCAATATGTCTGTCATCGCTGTTATGGGTGACCACCCTGTGAATCTGAACATCTTACCACACAGTGACAAAACATTAAGGCTGTTGGGTATTACCTTAATATAAATGAATAATCTTCTCTTTGATAGCGGTTGTGACAGAGGAAGCACAGAAGAAGAGAAAGGATCTTCCAAATGTTAAGCCTTTTAGCATTCCACTGGATAAAATGCCAAAAAGTAAAAGAACACAGTTGTGAGCAAAGATCAGAGAAAGGAAGAGTGCTGGCCACATGGATGTCATCTCATTTCTTTGTTTCCAGATGTATCTCCATATCTGTCATTGACTGGGTTCAGGCTCTCAAGGGATTCTCTGGTAAACTAATGTTGAATCCTTAAAGGCCTTCACTTGCTCCAGAAGGTGAGTGTGGGAAGCTGGAGAACAATACATATAGGATTCATCTCACCTACTTTACACATCTACAGCATATACAGCTGCAACTGAGCTAATGATCTTCTGTTCCCATTACAGCTAATGGAAGAAAATAAGCATCTTCAGGATGCAATTCATTTAATCTTTATTCAACAGCTAATTAAGGATAAGAATAGCAGTTGCAGTTGGTTGCAGTGACTAGGTCCCCATAACTATCAAGAAAATCTGAGCCTATGTGTGGATGTCTACTCTTAGTCAAATGACTGCTGTCCACAGCACAGGAGTATCTCAGGTCTCTTGTTGAAAGCTCCTTATTAACACACTTTTCAAAGGTCTTCTATGGAGATAACGGATTTTGGGGCAAAGCCTCTTCTAACTCTTCTTTGGGGTGGGCAGAAGCCAACAGTTTTTCTTTTCTCCTTCCCAGAAAGAAATTAAAAGGTGGGGGAGGGGAGAAAAAGCCTTGTTGTATTTTTTTGCATTCTTGAGTATAGAAATAATGGACAGAGGCTGTTTCCTCTGATTCAAGAAGGTAGAGCAATAGGTCCTCAGAGCTTTCTGATACATTTCTGTTTCTGTGGAGGAAGCACTTTAGCTCACTCAGCATTCTGTGTAACATCTCTTACTTAGTCTTATTTGGCACTTTCCACCAAAATCGCATTGAATTCTGTGGCAATAAATGGAGCTTTAGAAGACATATGGTTAAAGGAATGCGCCACTTGGGTTCCCCGTAGTGTAGTAAAAAAAATTCTGGACACATGGATTGTTCTTTGATGACTTACTTTATTAGGTTTCCAAATCACACTGATGCCCAAAGGGTATGAATAGAATTGAAATAGCTTTACATTGCCACAGGAGAGTTGGGAAGGCCCCATTTTATGAGGCTGAGGTTAACACTAAAATAACATGTGACAGATGGCCACTTTTTGCTGCCCATCTTACTTGACCAGTATTTTTGTAACAGACACAAGCAATCTACTTCTCCTAATGGAGAATAAAACCATATAAGATATTTTAACTACTGAGCTATTTCAGCTTTACTGATTCTAACCATGGCTGAAGAGGAAAAATTATATACTGTCAGATCAGTAACTTTTACTGGAACATTCTTCATGTAAGAACAGTTGTTGAGTAAAAGAACATTTGTTTAATCTTTATCAGTTTTCCAATTCTATATTTACAAATGTATTTAGAAAATTATTCAACTGTTTTTGTTTTTAACTTATAAGAACTTTTATAGTAGTTAACATCAAATTGTCCATTTAGTCCAATATCCTGTTTCCAACAATAGCTATTAGCAGATGCATATGAAAAGAGGATCAGAAACTTGATAGATAGAGAATGCTCCTCCTGCTCATTTACTTTCTCAGTTTCTGGAAATCAGAGGTTTATGACTTTATGAGCTGAATGTTGTACCTAGACCTTTGTGGTCAATAGCTACAGATTCACTCCATGTATTTGTCTAATCTCTTTCTCAATCTGTTTATATTCTGACTATCACAACAGGCTGTGGCAATGAGTTTAGTTACATACTATGTAAAAAATTACTTCCTTTTGTTTATCTCCGCATTTTCATGTTGCGAGAAACAGTGAATAATTTTTCTGTTTAGCTCCTCCATATCACTCACATCGCTTAATAGACTGATCATAGTAACCCACTTCCCTTTAGTATATGTATTTTTATTCCAGACTGGCTTGTGGGATTAGCTAAAACTTTTTGTTTTCTTCTTATGGAATATTTCATTATATGAAGTTGTAGTTTGATGGCACCAAGAGTCAGCCTAGCTCTCGACTGTGAAGTAAGATGAATGTTTGATGAGAGACAGTTGCCTCCGCTCATTACTCTCAATCTGCTTCCTCATGTATCTCTTCCGAATTTAGTGAGGATTGCTTGTTTTTACTTACTTTTTAACAATAAACCTTCCAGAAGGTTTACCAGCCTCCAGAATATACAGCCTACAGTATCTCCCATACCATCTACAGAAACAGAGACTACTCTAACCAAGAACTGGAACAGGCATCTGGCACATTTTTGTGGTTATGCCTCAGTATTTCCTCATCAATTTCATGGTAGTTTAGTCTGGTCTTTCAGCCAAGTTTACTACAATTGTCCACAAACTTCCAAGCAAATGGATCAACAAAGTCCATAGTGTCTTTTACAGAATCTTAAAGTCTTTCTTGACGAAGAGGATGAAAAGATATATAACTGTCTCAAAGCCCCTTCTGGGACTCTCAGCAAGAAAAGATTCCCAAACCATTTTTCTTGTCCCTAGCCAAGCAGATCTCCTCCTTTCACCACAGTTCTTACCTACCCCACTTCAGTACAGGCCCCTCAGCAATCCTTTATTACTTTAAGTCATTTTATTCTCTTCAGGATCTTATCACTTCAGACCTCCTTCGCCTTCATTCTGCTCCCATCCCTTGCCCTCTCCAAAACAGTTTTTCCAGGATAAGCAAATACATGGTATTCTCCAATAATCCCCCAGGTTTCAAATTCTTTTATCACAGAATCACAGAATGGTTGAGGTTGGAAGGCACCTCTGGAGATCATCTAGTCCAACCCCCCTGCTCAAGCAGGGTCACCTAGAGCACGCTGCACAGGATCATGTCCAGGCGGGTTTTGAATATCTCCACAGAAGGAGACTCCACAACCTCTCTGGGCAACCTGTTCCAGTGCTCTGTCACCCTCACAGTGAAGAAGTTTTTCCTCATGTTCAGATGGAACTGTCTGTGTTTCAGTTTGTTTATTCTGTGGTGGAGAAACTTCCTTGACTAAGAGGGAAACAGACCTGTGAAGGATTGTACAGATGTCAACAGCAAAGCACGAAGAACACTGGTTAGGGGGCAAAACATACTTTTTTTTTCCAGGAATAGAAAAGGGTTCATCTTAGAACTGTTTTAGATAGATGTTTAGATAGGTGTAACATGCCTCAGACAGCAAAAGGACATCATCAGTCAGTTTGTAGCCTATGTAAAGCCTGCAGTGCAGTCCTCCTGCCCATTCGTCATTCTGCTTTGGAAGCTGCTCACAGATGGCCTTCAGTTCAGAGTATAACCTTGAACAGTCTTTACAGTTTTTGCAGCAGTGAGAAAACTTAGATTGTGGCAACTATCCGGTGGCATTTTTATGAACTTCCACATTTCCATAGTAAAGATGAAATCTTTATCAACATCAATGGCAAAATTTCAGTCTCCTCAGGATCTTCCCCTTAGTGAAGCCTATCAGATTTATTTCATCTCTTTTCATATTGCAACACAGTTTTCAGAATTCAAGGTCTAAGACTTACTATCAGAACTATCTCTATTCTACACAGTATATATACTTAATTGAGTTACATTATGGATGCCCTATACTTTTAAACACCATTAAGGAAGGAGGGAAAGGAAAGAGAGCAAAGTAGATTTTGGTCCTAACTGTAAGCTAGTGTACAAGTAGTGCCAATTACAGCAATTTAAATGAATGGAATTAGCATGCAAATAAACTGGGTGAAATCACCATTAGGTCCTTTGATTTTTTAAGTACTTCGTTGCAATTAAAACATTATAGAACTTAGAAAGCTAAGGCTTTGCCATGTAATATTCCCCACTCTTTTTCTTTTTATTACACTGTTTCAAAGAACTTTTTTTATTTTTGTAAAATGCAGTCTGAATGTTTTTGATATCAAAATAGCTTATGTGCTTCCATTATTTTCTTGATGTAGGCATGAAAACATCACTAAAAAGCCAACAGTAAAGCATTAGTTTCTCTTTAAAAAGGTGAAGAAGAGAAATTTTCATATTAGCACATCAACATTTGCTATTTTTTGCCAGAAATTATTTGTTTGTCCATTCAGAGGCTGTATTCAGAAAGCATTTAGTAGATTTTCTTTTCTACTGACTTTCTCAGTCAATCCTAAGCAATAAAGGAATGCATGAGAAATCTAACAGGTTAACACTAGATATCCATCTGGATATCTAGACCAGCTGGTATTCTAGACCAGCCATGCCAGGCTGATATAGCACTCTAAGTTCAACTGTCTGGAAGAAGACGTCCAGACTCATACCATGACAAAAAAGACTGAGAATAGAAGACCTAGAATGGAATTCATCTCAATCATCTTCAAATATTTAAGCATAGACAAAGCAGATGCTGAAACTACCTATTCATCCCAGGCATCCTTTACAGGCAGTGAGAATAATAGACACTTTAAAGACCAATTTTAAATGTCTATTTTAGACTAAGAATCACAGTCTGGATTCTACTTGCCACACTGCTTGGATCTCTCCTGACTATAATGGGAGTTTGGGTGAGTACTGCAGACACTGGTGAATCTCACCATCTCTGCTTTTCCTTTTTTAATAAAAAAGCACAGTGAACAGAAGCTAGTAAACATCTCTCCTGTTACAGTCTGTCTGTGGAATTAAGGATGATTGATTGCCATTTTCAGTTAATTTATTTTGAAAAAATATCAAAAATATCAAAAATGGGATGTTTTACCCTTTTTAAAAATCCAATTATATATAATTTTGTAATTAAAAATGGACTAAAATTATCTACTGGTTTTTGGAAAAGAAAGTAGAGAAAAAAGACCCCAGGTTACAGCATGTTTCCAAAATATGTTTGGAGAACTTAGCTACAAAACCAGCCAGAGAAAAAAAGCTGCAATGTGAGCAATGCAGGGGAAGGGGACCAAATGGGTACACTGCAACAGGAGTTGCATAGGACCCCAGACCTTGAAGGCTTGTTTGGTTAGAGGAGTATTAAAGAGGCTACTGTGCAGGCCAGAGAACTGAAGGCAGGCAACTGTGCATCTTAAGCATCAGAGCTGAGATGCTGGGTGTCTCTTATTCAGGTCAGGGACAAAGTTGAAAAAGCAATTTTCAAATTTATGCAATCAGTTCAAAGAATGAGAATACAACCTTTTTGTAAGATCTAGCATGTAGTAGCTGTGTCTGGGAATCACTATAACAGTGCTCCGTGAACTGCATTGTTTTCCTCTTGGCTTTGCCTCATTTGCAAGGTGTTGCTGATCATTTCACCATACACACTTTGTTCCCTATGACCTGAGAAATATCCTGTCATCAGCACTATGCAACAGTTAACATAAAGATATTCACTGAAAGATAATGGATATCAAGCTCAGGAAGCAGCAGTGGAGAAAACCTGGCTCTGGTATATGAAAACTTGTATAGCAGAATCAAATTTTTGTTTACTTGTTTCAAAGCCCGTCTATTTACTTCACTGTTGCTCAATGTTTATGCAGTACTTTAATATCTAATTCCATTATGTTGTGTATTTTCTTTTTAGTTAGTATTTGAGGTAATAAGATAGATAAGTGAAATTAATACATGATATTTGCTGACTTAATGTTGTGGAAAACTGAAGATTTAGTGCCCTTCAAAATAAATGCAGACTTTGGCTTTACCTCAGCAAAATATTAACTCTCATGTCAGTAAGTCTTGATGTTCATTGCTTACTTTAATGGAAGCCAATTTCAGCTTAATCTGTTTTACAAAGAAAACTACATTTCTGCTACAGTTAAATAATATTGTTTCAGTATAATAATAAAAAACAGCCTTTTGGGAGAATCCAACAGTGCAGATTTTCATGATTATATCTTAGCCTCATGAGAATTGTTGTTTTCTGCTCCTGGAGTCATTTTATTATGGTTATCTCTTCTCATCTCCTTATTCTGTTAAAATAAAAAGAATAATCCAGACTTGTGGTTTCAGAAAAAATGCTTGAAAATGTGAATCCTAAAAGCTCAAAACACAAAAGTCAAATAAAAAGAGTGTGCAATTTACTTACGCTCTTCAGCTCATAATTTTTAAGCCAGTGCCATCATTCTTGAACACTGAGGATTGCTATTGGAAAAAACAGGTGCTATTTTAAAACAATTTTTAAAAGCAAACACTTTAAAATGTATGGGTTTTGTCAGTGTATGATCATAAATGATTTCACAGATTAAACTACTTATTTCAGAAACCTGGATACAAGATGAGAATATATATATGACAAGTTACACCCTAGTGATTTGGAATGTATGAGATACTGGAATTAAAACATTTTTCTAGAGATTGTATTATCCAGGCACATTATTCTTTAACAGTGAAAATGTAGATTTACATGACACTAAAAAAATACTAAATCTTGGCCATAAAAATTAGGTGAGCAAAATCTTGAGAACCTTATACAGCCTGTACTCAGGAAATCTTCCATTAAATTTAGTAGAAATTTATCTAAGCATACCAGTGAAGTTTTTGTATTACCTATTGAAATAAAAATAGCATACATAATCGTGACATTCCAAAGAAAAGCTTCCATAGTATATTAAATTCATTCACTGTCATACTGTTGGTGTCATCCACCAAGTTAATATGCTCCACACAATTTGATAAAATCTTTCGGGTAGGGCTCTCCTGGCCAGAAAGGTGCTACAGAAAGACTAAACTCTGCGTGATTCAGAGTTCTGTTTTTTCAATGTGAATGAGGGGCTAAAAATCTGCCACTCAGTGGCTCCTTCTACCCCTCACCTCAAGTGAGAATGCCATAAGCACCCAAAAGATATATGGTGATGAGCATTAGTATCTTAGTTTCAGCCTTGAAAAATATTTCCACTTTCAGCCTTATGCTGTAAAGTCATGGTCAGACTCTGTGGATGAACTATGTCTTGGTTACCACATATCCTTCCTGCAGATGTAATGGATTAAAACACCTAGGCTAGGAGATGTTGTTTTTTCAAAACAGTTGAGTAAATGAGGCACCAGGAAATTTTGGCATTAGAAAGAGAAATTTTGTAGCATAATCAGCTAACAAAGGAAAGTATAATAGTTAATGGAAAGCAGAATATGAAAGATTAATTAAACCTGGCATGCATATCGTCAAGTCAAATTATCACTTGATTAGGGAAAAATATGGGAGAGAAGCATTTATGAAGGGCATAGTGTAGCCTTAGTCTTCTTTTCAAGTGTTGTATAAAATTACAGCAAGACTGTTTTATTTAGACTGGCAGTGTTCCTAGAAAGCACTAGTTGTCATGCATGGAGCCTGAAATAGTGGCTTTTTATTTGTATTCAAAGCTCTGGAGTATTGTCTGTTCAATCACTTATAGATCAGGCTGCTCAGTAGCTTTCATAAGCACTTGAACCGTGTGAATAAATTGTACTGACAATGCTGACAGCTCCATACCCAGTATAAGAAAGGCCTTAAAGGCTTTAAACTTTTGCTTATTCGTTCATTGAAGGGTGGTCCTTGTGTACAATACATTAGTCTCCATACTTTACAAGATTTCTCGCTTCCTCCTACACACACAATTTTTTGGCCAAATGAAATAGGCTTCTGACCATTAGTTTATAAAGAAAGCATTTCAAATAAATCTGTCTCTAAATATAATTTAGAAGACCAAAGGAAAGCTGTCAATGTATGTGAGCACAATAAAGTGTTGTTCTTAATAAATTCACTGCTGGCAGGGGGCCAGTTCCTCTGATATTTCTAATCCTTTCTGGGTTTGCTCCAGACAGAAACAAAAATGCAATAGATTTTTTCTTAAAATAGTATCCAGGCAACTAGTTCCAGTCAGCCCCCATATTCAGTGTTTCTTAAAAAAACCTATCTTTTTGGATTCCACAAAATTTATTACTAGTACCCCTGAATTATTTTCCTTCTCGCAAATAAGGATTGCTTGGAGATGAAATTTCAGCAATCTTTGTGCAGTTGAAAATGTACAGTATTAGATAGGGAGTGACAACCTTCACCTTAGTGATATGGCATTTGCAATTCACTGCAGTTAAAGAAAAAAAAAAAGCAAATGTGTTAATAGCTCTGAGCTAATTATTCCTTTTCACACAAATTTTAGCCACTGGCCATTTCAGAACTCCAGAGGCAGATGCAATAGGGACACATGCCGTAGATTTAATCAACAGATTACCTGTCTTGTTTCGTGTCTTATCAGTACATTGTGGTTAGAAATACCTGTTTATCTAATTTTAATGAAAGGGACTAGCAGCAGTCTGAAGGGTCATAACATTCTGAAGGGCTTCCAAAACCCCACAGCACCACTGTCACTCCCTCCCATTCAATACGGCAGGAATCCCCAAATTTTGTGCACAAAGGATTACACTCTCAGCTTCCTGGGGGGAAATAGGTCAATCTAATCTGCATGCAAATTGAGAAAGTTTATTATGCAGGGATCTACCACTACCTTTTCAAAGCAAGGAGAACAGTTTTATCAACATAATTCTACTACAGGAGAGATTTAGGAGCTAATGTCATCTTAGTTACTCTGTTTCTCTCCTCTGTTTTACAGCGAAGGACAGCAGAAGTTCATCTCATTGTCTAATTTACTTTTTTGACCTTAACTTATTGCTACATTGCTGATCAGTATGTGACTCTTTGTCTAGTATGTTGTTAAAAACTCCATAATGTCTGACTCCTGATTCAGAGTTTGTAAGCTTCTGGAAAGTAAACTGATTTCCTATTTTTTCTGTTAATCAACAGATGATAGCAGCAATGTACCTCTTTGAAAGCTGCTATACCTATTTATAAAAAATCATTTTTGTCTGCAGTTGAGTAAAAACAAGTAAATAATTGTGTCACACTGTGCTTCATCCATCTTTGAACTGGGTCCACTGTTTTTTTCATTATGAAATCTTGGGTGCATAAATTGCCTTACTATGGTTTGTATTTATAACGAGATGTGCATACACATGTATTTGCATGTAGCTCCCAGAACAATGGAGTCGGTAGCCACAAGTTACCACTGTTTTAATATTAAATAAGAAGGAAAAGAAGCAAATGAGGCAAAAACACATCATCATAAATGCCAGGATACATTATTAGTTACATTTCAAAGGCCAATATCTGAATAATTACACTGTGATGAGATATAAATGAAATACCAAATGTACATAGCCAGAGCTCCACGTGGTCAAAAAGTAGAAGTGAAAAAAATTGTCAGAGCCTGAGTCTAAGGCTACAATCTGTTGATTATTGTTCTATTGTGAAAAACAAACAAAAATGTAAGCTTGTACAGCATATGAAAACACACATCAAATTTCTGGCAGTATTGCAGCTTCCAAATGCAGCAAATGTTGAAACATATTTAAATTTCCTTCTCAGTCTTTAAATCTTGCTCTATCTCTTGTCATTTGTATGACAGGAACTGAAGTTTTTGACAGCTGAAGTAGGTGCCAATGCTTTACACCGAGAGTCTGATCCGACTGCAGTTGAATTCAAAGAGAGTCTTTCCTCTGACTTCAGTGGGAGCTGGGTGACATCCTGCATCAAATGAAAATCCAATTATAAGGGAATACAATCTGAGTAATCAGCTCATGAGTGCATTTACCTCAGATAATCCTTTAGTTCCCCAAACTCTCCCCTCAGTCAACCATGAGAACCAAATTTGATTCAGGGAGTCTAGATGACATAATGTCACAGCCCATTCGTGAAAGGAAAAGTTGCTTTTATTAAAGCTTTTTGTTTGCTGCTGATTTACTCCTAATCTCAAAGTCATTTGATGTTGCCTCAGAAACCATCATCAGCCTACTTGGCAATACTTCTCTATAACAATAACGAATGAGTGTATCACTGTTGTGTTTGCAAAGGAGCACTCTGGCAGAGAAGGCCCATTGGGTATGTGACTATCAAATCAAAATCTTCCTTCAGAATACACCCCGACCACATTAAAAATCTTCTGACAGTATTTTAACAGCAGGGAATAACTCATTATTTACTACCCGCACATCCACATCTTTAGACTTTCATGCCTACTTTTTTGAAGTAGACAAAGTCAAGTTAATGGAAAAAAATGGAATCTCCATCTTTTCTGAAAATTTTTGATATTGAGAGAAAGAGAATCATTGTGAAAATCTGAAGTGTTAAGGGTTTTTTTTTCTTTTTTAATAATGAAGTGGAAGTTGAGACATTTTTGACTTCGAATTATAAAACATTTTGGCTTGTCTCCAACACTGAAACACTGCCATAAAGTCACAGTTCCTGATGTCACAAACTTTCCACAAACTCTCCACCACTGCACATATACATTTCAATTGAAATTGTGTGCAAACTGTGCTTTTAAACTCAGCTATTCAGTGACTTCAATCAATACAGGACACTGGAGGCATACCTTGAGAAAATTTTCCAAAAAAGGGGGAAAAAAGTATTCAAAATGTGAAAGAAGAGTTGAATGCATAACAAGAACCTTAAAAATTACTTTTTGGAAAAATGCAAAACAGACTTGTGGCTGCCTGTGTCCTTAGCACCACAGCTGCTGAGGAGGTGGAGATCCCTGGGCTGTAGCATCCTGGTTCCCAGTGACTCACCTCCCTCAGAGATCTGACACAATTGACACAGTCTACCAACAATTTTCATTCTATAGAATTAGCATTGCCCAATGGAAACATTTGTGAGAGATGTTTTGTCCAACTTTAGATACACACGATGAGATGCTAGATGGAAAGGAACAAACCTGCCTGGCAGAGCTCTGAATGCCTATAGAGCTGAGAGTCCCCATACACAGCTCCCTGCTCCCTCCTCAGGCACAACCACACGGAGTATGAACCCAGTGAGATTTTAAGAGGCTGCCATTCACGTAAAGGCAACTATCCTAGCTGTCCTGTTCATAGTAGTTTTAAGACCCAAATTATTTTCCCAAGAGGGTCTTCCTAAGAAAGATCAGGTGGATCTGTACTTCTAAGACCTCCATGCTGTTTCAATTACATCAGTAAGGAACTGATTATTCAATTCAGTTGTCACTACAAACCCCCTCACTTCCCTTACAAGGAAGACATTCCCATTGGTTGGATAATTTAATAGTTTTTAAACCTCTCTATCATCACGATCTCTTCAGACATAACAAAATAAGTGCATATATTAGTGTTGCCTGTTCAGGGGACAGCAAACACTCCAAGCCTTACTGATAAGTATGCACATTTTAAAAAAATGATAAAGGAAAAACTGGTCAATATAAGAATTCCATATTCAACATACTGGTGTGTTATAATGGGGGCCAGAAGTGAGAGGAGCACTGAGAACTAGCAAATTATGTAGGGTATGGCGTATAGTATTTTGGGTGGTTTTCAAAGCACATAAGAGTAGTTGTATCAGAGTAAGAAACTAATTATTCACAATAGTCTCTTCTCAAGCTAGTCAGTTCTGTGGTTTAAGATGCCACAGTTAATTTCAACAGAATATTTGATGAACAGCTCATCACTGGGCTGTATGTATGACATGTACTGTGCAGCAATAAGGCACGGGATAAGTTAATTAGCAACTACTGACATCACCAAATGACATGCATACTCTGCAGTCATCTTATTTCTATCTGTTCTTTCATCTTTGATATTCTACTTGTGTATGATAATGACAAAGTTATGAAAATGTTGTGACGGTCTGATTGAAGTGACTGGGACAAAGAGACAGAAAGATAGAATTTATAACAATGCAACATGTTAGTCTGTATTTTCCTTTGTCTTTTAGAATACTTTTTCTGAAGGCATTCAGGAGAGGTGCATATACATTTCTTTTAACATAAAAAACAAACATGCCAGGTAATTCACTGATAGATGCATCAACCTTTTTGGTATCTACTTGGCTTGCTGTTTCATCAGTTGTCTCAATTACCATGCAGGTGTTATCTTTGAATGACTTCCATCTTATGGTTTGCTAAAAAAAAAAAAGTCTTCTTTTCTCTTTTGACCTTTTTGATCGGTACAATAGAATGTCCAATTCAGAAGAAAAAAGAAAAAATGTTTAAAATTGCATTCTGCTAATAGTAAACATATATATAGCTTATTTTCCATATCATTAACAGAAGTAATGGTTTTTACCACTTGCATAAGAAAGTGCATAGACATTTCTAAATCTGGATACCCTGTATTATGTTTTTGGCTCTCTGATAACCTATTCAAAGAAAAAACAAAAATGGGGTGAGTTTGTGGTGTGTTTGTGGTCTCAAAACAGCTGTTAGCTGCAATCATTATCCACTACTGCATAATGCACTGAATATCCAATCATTTGTTACTTAATTTGCTTATTTGTCTCTGTCATATGGTTCTTTCTTAGACCTATAGTACTGTAGATTTATTTAAAACTTGCCCATAGAAGTCCCCAAAGCGCCTTTATTTTTGTTGTCTCCTGATATCTGGTGAGGAAAAGTGGTGTTATATCTCTGCCAAATCATTTAGTCATGTTGCAGGGACAATAGTATGATAAAATCCTAACATGGAATAGCAAGCAGAATAATGTCCTTAAGCCTTACTTGACCTGAAGCAAACTAACTGATTAAGGAATTAATATTTTCTGTCTGATACAAGTGCTCCTCTATTTCCTTGACAATGATCTCTGTTCTGAATACCACCATGTCCAAAGAATGTCATTATGAACATGATCTGTTGCCAGTGTCAAGCCTTTTAAGATCTACGACAACACTAAGGTTGCGATATTTGTCCTTTCCATTATAATGAGGCTTTTTCTCCCTAAGCAACTGATATTGAAAGACATAATCTACGATCCCTGCATAAAATCTGTGCCCAGCACGCATCCTTGGTTTTCAATTCCATGAGTGAGCTGGTCATTTTAATGTTGTCATGCAAATACTTTCTATTTAGAATGAGATGCCCACTTTTCCTTTATTTTCATCATTTCTCAATATCTTTTCCCAACACACTGAAACCAAACCTTTTCATTTATTTCATTGCTAAAAAACAAGGGATATTCTAGAACATGGATGCATGCACATAAGGCTCTCAGGGGGTCTATTTTTTGATGCATACTCCTGTATGTTTTCTACACAAAATGAAATCTAAATAGACTATGATATTTTCACTTAACACTTATGCATCTCTCTGTTGTTTTAATAACAGGATCAGCTAGTTTATAACATACAGAAGCAAGTTCTTTTTCTAAGTGAATAAAGTACAATCTTTGAAGGAATACTGTATTATGTAATTTGTGTGAGGAGTCTCTCCTTGAGACACCTTTGCAAACAGCAATTTTGCTTTTGTCCTGTGGGCTGTATTTACATAAGCCTGCCATAAAGCTATTGAGATCACTAGCCATCTTCCTAGTGATTTTGTAATTTTTTTTTTTACTTAGTTGATATGCACAGAGCTATACTAAACCAAATCAATCTGTGATATTTTTATCAGGAAGCAGAAAGCCATACAGCTATATGATTCCAACACCCATGTCATGAAACAAACTGTGAGGAGCTAGGATGAGAGTCGCTTCCACTAGTGATTTAAAATTACACCTTCAGGCTCAAGGATAGGTATCTAGTCCCATTTGAAATGCCCCTCAGCATCCAGGGCATCCACACAGATCTGGCAGACATGACACAGTAGCTATAGAAAACCCACAGACTTCTGGTATGGTGGCTGGAAGCCAGAGAAGATACTTTCAGGCATTTCAGATGGCACTAGATTCATGTGGGTGAGCGACAGGATCAAGTCATTAGTTTGATTGAGACAGACTGCCTAAAGTAAGAAGCAGCAGCCTATTTCAGTATGATAGAGTCCATCTGCAAGAGCTATTGCTCTTTAGTGATAGCAAAGGGAGTTTAAGTAATAGCTTAGACTGGGCATCCAGAATGAGATCCGTTTTAGTTAACCAAGATTTGGCCAATACTGTCAGATGACTCTAACGTAGAAACCTAGAGGTCAACTGGTCAACTGAATTGCTCCAGAGGTTCTCTGGCTTGTATTGATTAGATCTCTAATAGCTGTAAGGGTAATTTAGATACCTCAGCCACCTGGAGACACCTGAACATAGGGGCTTTAATGTGCAAGCTCAGTTCCATTCTACACTTTTATAGAGCAAAGTTTATCCACCCTTCTGACTAACTCTCTCTGCTAGGAAAGCTTTTCATTATTTAATGTTTTGTGTACAGGATTGTTTTTCATTGTGAACTCTGAACCATTGTTAAAATCCTTAAATGTGTAATCATCTTCTTAACTTTCTCCTGACACTGCTTGGTTTTTATACCCAGTCCTCTCAGCCACTCAACAATTCCATCATCAAAGTACCAGTTCCTTATCGTCACACCACAGCTGTGTTCTGCTACATGCTCCTTCTGCATATCAGTAACAATGTGCAGTACTCCTCCCACCAGAGAGAGACACCTTTTCCTTGGAGAAGCTGAAAGTTGTTTTTTCTTATCTTTCACTTCCATTATTAGGATGCATTTTGAAGAGCTAGATGAAGATGACAGCTGCAAAACACTAAGAGAGGAAAAGACAAATAAAAAAGTTTAGAAATAGTACAACTCTGGAAAAATTATGGATTGAAAGTAGTGAGCTTGTCATTTAAACAGGATGGACAAAGGATTTGAAGAGTGTGAGGAAAGATTTTTTTCCCAGGGGTTTGTTTTCTGTCTCTGACTTTCATGTGTTCAGGGTATTTAAAGCTTGGCTAATTATTGTATCCATGCACCAGAAAGATGCATGGCAGCACTCTGATCTGGACCTGGGTGCAACATCCCTGGAAGGCCAAAGTGCCAGCTACAGAACTCAGTATTTAAGAAAGCTAAAGGTTTTTACATGTAGAGGCAAGGTGAGTTTTCATTTAGGAACAAATTAGGCTGTCCAGGTAGGCATAGTTAGTCCCTCTATCCTAATTCTTGGAACTGTCTTGCTTCATAATGATTACTGAGATTCTTGAAAGAAGGGTGTACTTAGTGTGTAAGTAACTCTCTCTGGGAACCAGAGAACATAATTGAAATAAGAAAGTACTAAGACTCTGAATCATTGATTTTTTTTTTTCCCAACAGGAAACTAATTTGACCTGCTAGTCTCTGCCATCTGTTGCTACTTGGTGGACAAGTAACATTATGGTTTTTAATCCCTCTGTTCACCTTCTTCCACATGGTACATTTTTACTGTCTCTTATGCCTGTGTTTGGTTTCAACACAGATATTTTTCTTTTGCAAACTCTGAAATCTCAGATAAATGTGTTAAATATATACAGACGCATAGATAGGGCAGGCAAGATGTGTTCTTACACATTCCGTGCCTTTACAGGACATGCTGACTGGAGACGAATAAATGCCTTAGCCCTACCAGCTAGTGTGCCCAAGAAAGGGGGGTGTAGATCCTTGAATCTAGGGTTATAGAGACACAGGAGAGACGGGCAGACTTCTTGGGTACCAGTTTATCACATTTTACCTCTGAATGTACCTATGCTATTTTGAATGTTCAGCTACAATCAAGCAGAATTTCATTTTGTCCCTTCTTACTGCACTGTTCTTTCCTGGGAGACAACCAAAGCAAACTAAGAATCAGAGACAAACAGCTGAATCTTCCCAGGACTCTGCCTTGGGAACCATGTGGGAGGAAAAGCAATTTGCAAATCAGTATTTTATAAAGCTTACAAAAATATGTCTGTGTTTTAAATATATTCTAACAAACAACAAATCTGTTCTCTCACAAAGAAATGTCAAGGAGAGATGAGACATATATGGCCATAGTTGACTGACTCACATGTAGCTTTCTGTGTGAAATTCTAGGGCAAAGAAGGTGCCTCTTTGAACACACACTTGCAATTGAGCTTAGTTTAATTTTCTGTCATATCATATAATCTCTTCTTAACTGGATTTGTTATGTAATCATTGCAGTTTACAACTATTGTGTACTTTCTGCTGTCCTACTTTTACTTTATCCTATTTCCTTTCCCCAAATTAATTACATGCAAGTCATACACAGGCTTATACTGTAAAGGAAAGAGACACCATCTTTTTTACGAGGATCGTGCAAACCCAGAATAGGATGCACCGAGGGAGCTGAGAGGCACCATTTTCCTGTCCTAGTCACAAGAAGCGCTGAGCATCTACATCTGACACTTGCTGATATCAGCAACAGGCAGGAAGCCAGGGTTAGATATTCTTCTCTCAGAAATGAAAAGCACTCTCTAACAACATGGACCTCTGGATTCAAAGGCCCAAATCTCCATAAATCTGGCTGTTTTCTAGATAACACATAAATCTTGCAGATTATCCAGGGATGAATCACCAGCTTGTGCCAATTACTCTTCTGAAGATTTTATCCCCTGCACCAGTCTTTAGGTAATTCAAACATCAACTGCTTACATCTCTAGGAGAAGAAGAAAATATTTCTAGTCTATGCTTCCTTAAGAGGACAAGATGTGCAATACTGCAGAAAGAATAACATTCAGCCTATACCACAATATGTCCTCAACAATAACTCTAGCAGTGATCTCATTTGAAAAACAGTCAAGCATTTTCTGGAAAGTAATCAGAAGTCTGCTGCAAATGAATCAAATATTTCATCCGCTGTTTGGTTGCAAGTGTTGAACACATGGTGCTCAAATGCATTTCTCAACTGGAATGCAATAAAAACCTCAAATGTTTTGATTAAAGCATTGATCTAGTCCACTGTCCCATCTTCACATGTGACTTACTATGCAGCAGCAAATGATAGAGTCTTAAAAATTCATATATGTATATATCTTTCCTGTTACATCTACGTTCTCTACAAGTGAAGGCCAGAAAAGTCACTTTATGTACCTGATGACTGAATTCTGCCAGAAGGGAAAGGGTGGTGCCTGGCAACATGTGTGACGAGGCACAGCTTGCTCCCACATGTGTTCCATACCTCTAGAAACTGCATGCACCCACTTATCTGTATGCATAAATATGGCTCAATATTTGCTACAATAGTTCAAAGTCTGTTGTAAGAGTTACAGAGGTCTTTTATGCCCTGGCTCTCAGTTGTTGAGGGCTCCTCGATTTCCTGCAATTTTCTCAGGGGGACGTAGGCCGGTACTCAAGCTCTGAAAAGACCTAGATTTAGCTCACTTTGCAAAGTGTATCACATGGCCAAGTGCACAGCATCAAACATCAAGTTCCCTTCTTCACGTTGTTCCAATTGTAGCATAAGGTAAATAAGCCATCACACTTATTCCATAATCAGACTCGTAAGTTGGGACAATGTCACTTACAGACTTCTGAACCCCTTTGTAGTCTGGACAGTAAAAAGAGAGCAGAAGCAATACACACATGCAAAATGTCCGGGTAGAGCAGTGCCAGTTATGCTCTCCACTGAAAGGATAAGAAAGAGAATGGGATGTCAACGGACCGTTCCACACTACGCTGTATTCCTGTACTTGCTAAGAAATGTAGAATTACAAGGTCATACAAGGTTAAAGTCAGTAGCCAAGTTCTCTATTTTTATGCAATTAGGCTACCCTTAAACAAGTTCTTTGAACAGGCTGAGTGTACCACAGAAGAAGAAGGGAACAGATTCATTTGAAGTTCTCTGTCCTAATATTTAGCATTGAATACAGTAACAAATAAAGTTTATTTAAGGAAAGTAGTGGGGACCATGGGAGAACAACTTCAGCCTAACATAATAGGCTACAGCAACTTACTGATTCGAATTTCAAAAGGTGTAATAGCTTGAAGGTGACTGAATTGAGCCTTTGACATAATATTCTCTTTGTCCACTTAAACACATGGAAAGTCTAATAGTTCAATTTTATAGTTCAGTAGTTTTAAATTAAAAAATACTTTAGCCTTTTGTTCAATAACATTAACATAAAATCCTGGCAGCACTGCAAAATTAGCATCCACAGTAATCAGCAGCTTAAGCCAGCTACTTAGAATGCCTCTACACAACATTATTGCTTCCTCCATTTAAGATTATGTTTTCCAGATTCCTTGCATAAAAAGGCATGGCAGTTCTGCTATCAGTTTGCTTAGGCAGAGATGTTGTTTCAAACCCAATGTCAATACTTTCTTGTCAGAATGAATACTGGAACTAACTAAACACAACGCTAACTGAACACAACAGTATATAGCAAATGACCAAACCTGAAAATATTTCTCTGTACTTTGTATGTACTTATTTTTGAAACGAAATAAAACCCCTGAGTATCTGTGGTTAAAAAAATCTTGTGACTATTAAATTGTTGAAATGTTTTCATGCTCAGCTAGCAATTTCCGTCAGAATTTTTAATTATATTGAGCAAGTTAATATTTGTCTATGTTGTAGGTGAAATCAGAAGGAATAGCTGTTGCCAAGGTTACCTGAAAACATCTGGAATAAAGACCCCTTCCCAGTTGCTTTTAGCATTGGTAACCAACCATACTATCCATCTGCAGGGGAGGGGAGTTGACACTTGATTTGGAGTTTGTGAAAGTGTGTGTGTTGGTGTTGGTGTTGGTGTTGTTATTTTTCTCCTGAGAGCAATAGGGAGGAAGAGATTAATTTCAACAAATAATTACTGGAGTGCAGAGGACTGCCAGTGCTAAATTTTCATCATCTTACTGATAAGGTCTAGCCTTTCTCCTCTTTGGATCAGGGATCCACAGCAATCATGGGATTTGTGAATTGTGTGAGGTGTTTTAAAGAAAGCACAAACAATTTGTCTAAGTTAAAATCCTTTAAAATTTTCACAAGAGAAACCGTAGAAGCCAGTTGTAAAAGAATCTATAGATTCTAAGAACTACTCCATAATTCTTTGAGGTGCTTCAGACAAGATCTGCCATAGGGAACATTTCCTTGGTTGTATAAGGAAAAACACAGGTCATTTAGTCATGCTGGACACCTTAGTTAAGTGCTTTAACTAAAAGGGGATGATCCAGACAGAAATGTTTTAAATCATTTATGATGATATCCATAAATATTTACCTAGGATACTTATATGTGGTGGCATCTAAATTGTAAAGCTGACATGGACTTTTTCTGACCACGTATTGCTTAGCATGTGTCAACAGTCAGAAAATGAGAATACAAACATATTTGATGCTATGCCACAAAGAAGCATTACTCTTCTACACACTCAAGTAGTAACATTTCCATGTGAAACAGGTTCAGTCCCTCGTTAGAAAAAAGTCATTCTATACTAAGAAGTCTACCCTCTCTCCTCAGCTGCAGTCTTTTTAGTCATGTCTCACATATTTCCCCACCTTTTCACACTTTCTATAAGGCAAAAAAAAAAATGCCTGTTTTGCATATACCCTTGGCTCAATTCTCTTAGTTTATTAAACAGCAGCCTTTGTGCTAAAGGCATCCTAAAATTCCCATAGAGTCAGTCCAGTATCTGTCAAACCTGGACGGGAACCATTCATCCCCTCCCAGCTTCCAGCTCCTTGAAACACAGCAAGGAAGCTGTCAGTCACATACATCTGTGAGCAACATAGCATAGTTTGCCTCCTTCCCAGAAATATTTCTTTGAACTGCACAAAGCTTTAAAACTTCAAAATTGCCTTCATGCAAGAAAACCCAGTATTTGGCATGCCAGAATCAAGCCTTAAGAAAAATTCTTTTATATATGTGGGAAGGCATATCAGTTTCTCTTTCCAGGGAAAGCTGCTGTATCTTGTGTTCTGCTGTTGCATTTACCTGCAGTCAAGGAACTTGGAGGTTCCCAACTATAGAAAAGTTGGTATTAGATACCAGTAGAACTGATATTGCAAGACATGCCTGATCCTGCAGGTCTACCAAACTCAATACGCAAAAAAACTGGACTTAATCCCATGTGACAAATATAGCTTCAAAATGCCTATATCGGGGCCATAGTTAGAGGAGTAATGTCAATAGCCAGAAAAGCATACAGCATCAGCGGTGCACTGACTGGTCTGTTGAGAACTCTCAGATAACAGTGTGCTTGACACAGAGGAGCCCATACTGTAAGACTAACAGACAAAACGGTAGTCATTAAGTCTAACCCTGAAAACAAACAACTTTATTTTGTTTCTGTGAAGGTAAGATTCTCCTACAGGAAGCATTTCATGTGAGAAGAGAATTTCAAAGACCACCAGCCCAGTGTCCTAAAGTCAAGGAAGCATTATTCCATTTCAGCCAGACTTGACATCCTCATTACAGCACTGATTTCAGACATTAGTTTTTGTTGGTCCTAAAAATGTTTAACTACATTTTAGCTCGACTTTCCAGAATCATACTTACATGTGCCAAAGAGCAGTATTTCCCATTGCTAATCATAGTTACTCTTTCTTCCTAACACTGAGTGCATGTTTATTTCTTTTCTCTCCTTAGGTCACATTTTCCTCCCTTTAGCGACATTGAGTACTAACTGTTTATCAGGAGTCTTGGTCTTACATACTGCTCTATAGTGCCTCCATGCTTCTTACATATTCCTACAGAATATAAGCTATGTAAAATGGATAATCCATTTTAACTCTTAGGAGTGGAGAATGAAATACTTTGCCAGAAGTGAGATTGCCAGGCAACAATCCATCACTAAAAAAGTAACCCATCATTATGCACTGCTCAAGCAAACCAGTATACTTGATCTTGAAATCAAAGGAAATCTGGTTTCATTTAATACATATATAGGCAGGGCTACACAGGTGTAAAGGAGCACACTGTTGTTAAGGAATGTATCTAAACATAATGCAGAAAATGCAGATTAAATATATATCCTGAAAAGATGAGATGGAAATGGCTTGTTTTTAAATACAGTTTGTATGAAACTCCATGATTAAGCACAACTGAACTTGAGGAAGCTTTATATTTCTCACCACTTTCCTGTATTAAAGTTAATTGTCCTAAGATAACAACAGCTTTCAAGTGAAAGAATGGCATCATTAAAAGACTAAACTCTTCTGCTGTATGCCAAACAGGTCAATGTTTTCCTACTTCTTGGGAAGCTGGCTAAAATTTAATATGGGATAGGTTATGAGTGCATATATCCTGTGCTTGCAAGAGTGAGGAAAATAGATTCACTGATCTCTGACTTCTGTGATTAATTGATTCCTTTACGGAAAGTAAACATATTTATCACATTTATGCTGCAAGGCTCCTACAAGAAATTGTCATATCATTATAATGGATCAGGAGATGTACAAGTAGTACATTATGCTCTGATTTTGAACATCATCAGAACAAGGCTAGAGAGGGAAGATTAATCTAAGACTAGCAGGTGAAAATGATGAACCGCTAGGAGTGCACGCCTCCCCATCCACCTAAGTGGCACACACTCACCATTCACTTCTCCTTATATACAATATGCAAGAGTGTGTATTTTGTAACACTGGAGCAGAATCACAGAATCACAGAATGGTTGAGGTTGGAAGGCACCTCTGGAGATCATCTAGTCCAACCCCCCTGCTCAAGCAGGGTCACCTAGAGCACGT
>NW_020451284.1:0-15556 GCF_003343035.1 Apteryx rowi
ATCCTGGAGGGCACTAAACCTGTTCTTCAGCTGCAAGTCTTCGGGAGGAGTAGGAGCCTTTCTCCTCCCACGAGCAGTGACCAGTTTCCAGCCTTCTTCTACGGTGTTATGATGTACCATTTCACACGGCACAGAGCCCTCTGGCAACTCCACTGCTGTGGGGGGTTGGGACTCCCAAAGCTGCACAGTCTCCGAGAATACCCTGTCTATCTCTTGCTCATCTTCTCGGATGCTGCGCAGCCTACTGACCTCTTCCCGTAACTCCCTTACCTGACAACACAACTCGTCAACAGCAGCACACCTCCTGCAGGAGAGCTGGCTGCCAGCCCAGGCCTCCCAGAGAGGCCCCAAGCACTCCCTGCAGCCTGAGACCTGTAGAGCTGCATCTGCTGTCAGAGGGTCGGTCTGGGTCCAAGCCTCTGACACAGCAACTCCAACAGCCACTGGGGAACGTGCTCTGCGCTGTGTCATGACCATACTTGAGGAAGCGTACACCACAGGGAACAGAAACGAAGGTACCTTTGTGCGCCCTTCTGCGCGAACTGCTGTGTCTCGCTGCCTCTTTGCAACATCAGTCAGGCCTAAGCAGGAAATAAGTCACGCCCCATTTTGCTTTTGTGCCTGGCAGCATGGCCATACAGGTTAACCTTGTCCTGTTGAGTTTGTGGTCCTGTACCAATTCCTGTGCATTGTTTGGCAGGAGCCTTAGAGCCACTCTCAGCCTGTTCTATCTATGGCATTTTGGAGGATTTTTCAGCAGGCTGAGGATTGGTGGCCAGTTGGTGGTGAAAATCTGCAGCCCTTGGGGCTGGTGCTGAAGTCCCTTACAAAGCAAGTGAATAGTCTTTCCTTGGACTCTCTGGTGACCAGTGTTGTCATGTTTTGCAGTAACATTCGGGAGATGAGAGCCCAGCACAAGGATCCCTTCCTGAAGAAGCACAACCTGAAGCTAGGTTTCATGTCAGCTTTTGTGAAAGCTGCAGCTTTTGCTCTGCAAGACCAGCCTGTTGTGAATGCAGGTGAGCAGTGACCCTTGCCAGTGATTTGTGAACCTCACTGGTGAATGTGGGGGAAGCTGTTAGCCAAGCCCAGGGCAGGGCTTACAGCTTACACAAGCCAGTCAGATACACAAGGCAAAGGGGAACAAAGTCCTATGGGCTGCAGCTGATATTGCTAATGCCACTTATGTAGGCAGAGAACAGTGTGCCAAGAGGGGCAGTTTTAGTGAGGGATTGCAAGGACAGTGGGTCAGGGGCGTTGTGTAACTTGGTGTTCACCCAGCCCATAGTGGGCACAGCCCTGCTGGGTGGCGTGGAGGTAACTGTTGGAGGTGTGCTGCAGTTCCTGGGGGTGTCAGAGCTGCTTGCTCAAACCCAGAAGAGGAGACCAACCAGGGCAATGTCTGAGGGAACTGAACTGACTGGCCAATGTTTCCTCTTTCTCTATCCTGGCACTTTTCCCACAGGGGCAGCAAGGGCTCAGTCTTCTCTGGAGCTATGTTTAAACTAGAGATGAGCAAGTTGTTATGAGTCTGTGGCTACTTCTGGCCTGCTGAGCTCTTGTTCTTGGTTTTCTGTGTGTAACATAGCCTCTTTTCTCTCATAGTGATTGATGATACGACCAAAGAGATTGTGTACAGGGACTATGTGGACATCAGTGTCGCTGTAGCAACTCCCCGGGTAAGTACTTTATATGCTTTGGCCATGCTTCCTGCAGCCTTGGGTCTGGATGGTCATGTATTCTGAGGCAACTCAGCTGTGAGCAACACTGCAGCAGAAACATACTGATGGGACTAGTCTTCCTGATGAGAGGGCTGATACACTGTGGGCTGCTGAAGGGGGATTGGGGAGAAGATGGAGGACTGGCAATATTCTGCCACCATCCTAGGAGATGCAGTGAGAAGGCTAATATAGATCTTAGTGGTTAGTGGGAAAGCTCAAGTTAGGGAAACCCTTTTTTCTTGGACCCATGGGGATATGGCATAGATAGAGAAAGCTTTGTATGTCCTGTCCTTTGGCTAGCCTTGCTGTACTGTCACACCATTTCTGTAAAACACATTGCTGCTTCAAAGGGTTGTTCCTGGTCAGGGAACACATGGAATGGAGATATGAATGTTGAATTAGTTGTTTCTGTTGTGAGGCAGAGTTTCGGCCAGGACTGATGCTCTCTCACTGCTCCCCAATTCTAGAGGAGGTTCAGCATAAAGGGACTCCACTCTTCTTGTGGAGATAGAGGTGGCAACTGAACCCTGCCCAATGCCTTACCTGCTTTTATGAAGGTGGAGTTGGGATTCAAACAGACCCAATTGATTTTAGGTGATGGATTTATGGGCAAAGAAGTTGTCACAGACCTTTCTCATTTACTGTGTTGGCCCTTTGTGCACATCATGCCAGCTTGCCTGGCAGGCTGCCAAGGTGTGAGGCAGCTGTGCCAACCACCTGCTCTGGGCCAAGCAGAAGGCAGGAACTCTGCTGAGCCAAGACCAGGCTCCTGCCCAGTAACGGTTATCCCTGTTTGTCACCGCAGTCAATTTGCTGATCGTGCATTTTGCTTCCCCTTAGGGTCTTGTGGTCCCTGTCATTAGGAACGTAGAAAATATGAACTTTGCTGACATAGAACGTGCTATCCATGAGTTGGGGGAGAAGGTAAGAAAAGCTGGAGATGTCTTTGTAAAGGAATGGAAAGAATTGAGGCTGCTGGATAGGCATGAACTGGTTCAGTCCCTCTGTGGCATCATCTCTGACCTCTAAAACACTGAACTGTGTTGTGGGGTGTGATCCAATTACAGCTGTAGCTGTGCTCATGCCTTACAGGACAGACCTACCTACTTGTTGCCCTTCCAGGAGACCTCAAATGCTGCTTTAGTGGTATAGTGTGTCTTCACCTTTGTCTTTGGAGGCCAAGGCTGAGCTGTCCTGGGATAGAAGTCCCTGTGTCTGCCTCCTGCAAAAGCAAGAGTTGGAAGCTAAGACAAGAGAATCCTGCCCCAAAGCCAGTAAATTTTCAGATTTAAAGACAGGATGCATTTCAAAGTAATTCATTCTTTCAGCTGATCAGTGAGTGAAGCTCTTGCCATCAGCAGTCATTCCTGGAGAGGGTGAACATCCAAACCATTGTACTTTTGCATTCTGTGATCTGTCTGAGCAGCTTTCTAAGACCTTACTCTTCTAGGCACGGAAGAATGAACTGGCCATTGAGGACATGGATGGTGGCACTTTCACAATCAGCAATGGAGGGGTTTTTGGTTCCCTCTTTGGGACACCTATCATTAACCCACCCCAGTCAGCCATCTTAGGCATGCACGCAATCTTTGACAGGCCTGTGGCTGTTGGAGGCAAAGTAAGTGGAGCTGCACAGGAGTTTTCAGAGAGCAGAGGGGAGGGCTCAGTGGGATGAAGGCTGTAGTTTGTATGGTTTTTCTGGGGGCTGGTGCCACCTCCTAAAAGGCTGTCCTGTGAAGGAGAAGCTGAGATGAATGGATGAAGGGCATCTTTGCTGACAGTGGTACGTACCTGAGGTGTGCAGGGGGCCTTGTTCTGTCCGTAAGGGAGAGAACTGGATAATCTGTTTAGGTATGGGGAGGAGGAGGAGGTGGGGCTGTCATCTTCATGACAGAGAACAGACTGTGAAGGGAACAAGGTCCTATGTGTGGTGCAGACTTGGCCAGTGCTGGTGGTCAGCTCCTGGGTGAATGAGTGGGTGTGCAGTCCCACCAGACAAGACACCCCTAGGAGGGGCTGAGGCCATCATTCAGGATAGGAAAAAAAACCAGTTCTTCCCCAAATGTGCCGGAGGGCAGCACGTGAGCAGTAGGGCTGAGCTCACCAATGCCTTTCTCATTCCTCCCCTTCAGATTGAGGTGCGGCCCATGATGTACGTGGCACTGACATACGATCACCGGCTGATTGATGGCAGAGAGGCAGTGACTTTCCTGCGCAAGATCAAGGCGGCGGTGGAGGATCCCCGCGTGCTGCTGCTCGACCTGTAGAGCAGCTATTCCCCCACACAACCCACCCAGGGCAGGGCCACAGCACTAGCAGGGGCAATGCAGGGCATTCAGGAACTGGCAGGGGTCATTCCAGTCTCTCTCCCTCCCCTGTGACTGGAGGTGTTCCAGAGGGAATCCTGGGGATAGCTCCTACCTCCTTTCCTGTTCTGTTTAAAGAAGGATCAGTTTCTCACTGGGACTGCTATACAGTGGGCCAACTACTGAATGGCACTGCCTTTCCAGGGCCATCTCTATAGCATCCTCTCCCTCACAGCACCGAACTCTCACCTCTAGCTTGTCCTATACCACTGGAAAGTGCTTGCTGCTGCTGTGCTAGGGTATCTTTCCCTGCCTCTCCAAGGCAGGTTCAGCTTTATTTCTGAGTACTGAGGTTCCTGGGAGGGAGAAGAAAGGAAAGGCTACTACTGTTCTGTCCCTGTTTTGCTTGAAAATATTTCATGCTCATCAGTCCTGCAAGAGCAGTGTGGGGACACCCAGACTGCAGCAGCATTTTTGATCAGAGCAGGGCTGAGGTGGGTGCCATGCCTCTGCCTAGTTACACTCCCTCTACAGACAGGAACACAGTGGTCACAGCTCCTGTGCTTTCCCTTGGAGATCTTTTCTTTGTTTTGTGTCCAGGTGGGCAGAGCCTGTGATCTCTGTGGAGGTAGCACTGTTCCCAGCAGCCACAACCCTTTCACTATTACATGTCCAACATTAGGGAAGAAACAGCCCCCTGCAGCTGTCTTTGAATCACAGCTCACTGATGGTGGATGAAACTGTTGGCTTCCTGTGTGCAAAGGCTTGGCCTGGTGCTGGCAAAGAGACAGCTGGGGAGGGCCAGGCCTTTAAGGGTAATATGTATATCCCAGTCTAAGGTGGTTGGTTTGAGGGGGGGAGGGGGGCAATCCTTAATCCAATAGCGCACATATGTATTGGGGAGTGAGGGGGTTGCTAGTGCCTGCAGAGTCTATTACCCTCTACACAGAACTTGTAACTAAAATATTTAACATGGCGGATTTTAAATGAAATAAAACTGGGCAACAATTGAGAGGTGGGATGTGTTTGAGGGGGCAAGCAGAAGTTTCTGCGCACAGGCTTGGGCATCAGCAGCAGCCCTAGCTTAGCATAAGAAGCCTGTTACCCGGTGGTGAGAGAAAAGAGGAAACGTGAGCTGGATGCTTCCCTGGGTGCTACTAAACTGAGGCTTCTCTGGCTCTGAACACTCCTGTTCTCAAACCCTCTTTGGCACTGAATTGCCTCTTTCCAGTAACAAGGTTTTCAGGGCTGGAAAGAAGCCTTTTCTTGGTCTGGCAAAATAGACAGCAAGGAAATCCAGGTGTTTGCTAAATGGGATGATAGCCAAGAGGAAGAACCAGGACAGGCTGGCTCAATTATGGAGCTGAAACCAGGTCGGTGTATCCTGATAAAACAGGAGTGTGTTAACTGTAAATGATGAAAGCAGGAAAAAAGGATGTAAACGTTGCAAAGGGAGAAAGGAGGCAAGGAGAAAATTGAAAGATGAAATGTAAAGGAAAAGGGGGCACTGGCTGACCTGTGGTGCTGAGACCATTTCCCAAAGGAGCGGTGCCTGTTCTTAGAACAATAAGAAATCATTCCTGGACCTTGATAGGGTTTTTCCAGCTCTGTCATCAACTTCAGAGAATGGTTTGCACTTCCCAGTTACAAGTGAAGGCAGCCTCTTCTAACAAAGTAGTCCATTGCACCCACAGTTGTGATGCTGATGACCAGGAATGAGTATTTTCTAGTATTGGTTCCTACCCCTTCCTGGCAGCTATGGACCATCATAAACCAGTGGGTGGAGTCAGCTTTTCCTTGGACTTTCCCTGATGTGTGCAGGATTGGACTGAGGTAGAAGGTTTAAAAAACAAACAAACAAAAAAAAAACCCCACACTCTCCCATGCTCTAAAGAAGGAGGCTCTAGCTGCTCTTGCATGACGAAATTGAGTTAAAAAAGAGCCTTTCTGATATAAAATGCTGCTTGTACCGCAGTCTCCATGCACGTTTAGAATACAGAGGGCCCCCCTTAACTGTAGGAGTGAGGCTGGGGGCAAGGCACTGCCTGTATTCTGTCTGGGGCTGCAATAAATGAGGCCTTTGAACTACACCGAGTGAAGGGACAGTCTAGCTCTTACAATGAGGCAGCATAGCAAACTAACTGGCCTGTTTGATCTTTCCTGATGGGGCTCACTGCAGGAGTGTCAAGTAGCTGCACTGCTTGACACTTCCTTTCTGACCCTCCTCGGCAAAGCCCAGGGTACTGTGTTGCACGAAGCCATGCTGYGGCCTAGCACCCGGGCAAGGGCAGTCCTGCTCAGACACCCAGGAGTCRTAGGATGAGGAGGCTGGAAGGAAAATGGAGCCTGCTGCTGGCAGGGTTCAACTAGTGCAGTCTACCTGTCAGAGGCCGCCTTAGAAAAAGCCCCAGGTTTCCTGCTCCACTGTGCTTGGCTTTCATTGACATTAGTTCTTCCCCTGCTCCCCATCCTCCTGCATTCAGCTTCTCCAGCTAGCTGGTCTGCTTTTGCACAGCTGTTCCTTTGAAGTGTATGCTGCATTTGCTAAATTGGAGGAGCTGTGTGTTTTGGGTTTTGCTTCCCTCTGGTGGACAGCACTTTTGCTGCCCAAGAGCCAAGGGGAGAGACAGCAAGGAGCTGGGCATTATTGCTGTCAGCAAACAGAAGTGGGAACCAGCTAGCCACAGCCCAGGGTCACTGGTGTCCGAAATTGCAGACACCAGTTAATATTTGCAGGGGGAGGATCAAGCAGTGGGAACTGGGAGGGGAGGGCAAGAAATAACATCAGGAGTGCTTTGCTGTGCCCACTCCCAAATAAGTGCCCACTCCCAAATCAGTTTCATGACAGCATGAACATTTCTAGATATTCCTTCAGCCTCCAGCTACTTTGACTTGCAAGACTGAGCACAGACTTCTCTTGCCTTGCACCATTAGCAGAAGCCTCCTGCTCACCCCCGTCTTCCATCCTGACTTCTGTTTATGCTTCTTGCTGGTTAAATATCCCCTCCTTAGATTTGCAGTTTCTCAGAATTCATCCCTTCAACCCCTTGCTGTTTGTCCTGCAAGAAATCATCATGCTCAAAGCACAGCAAACTCAGGGAGACCAGCCTGCTTCTCTAACAGCAGAAGGGAGCACCCAGGAATAGGAGCACACTCTGGGCATGCTAAGGCTGGAGACAGAACAGGGGACAACACCAAAAGGCAACATTAGAATGAATTACAGGCACTGTGGATTTTCCCAACCCCGTGGGCTGCAACCATACTGCCATACAGCCTGGGTGAGGAGCAGAATCCTTTCCCCAGGATACAGGCTTGAGGCAGGCAGAGGGGTAGATGTCCAGGCAATCCTTGCCATGTTCTGACCTTTGGCAGCAGGGTGGAGGGCACTGTCAGGTAGTGGAGATGGGCATGAAGGGCTGCAGGCTGCACTGGCCTCAGCCACACCAACTCCATCCCTGGCAGGGGTAGACTTGCTGTTCCCCTCTTTGTAAAAGGCAAAACTCAAGCTCCAGCCCAGGGTTCCCAGGCAGGTTTAAGAGCCAGATCTGGGGTCCTCCCTCACTTGGCATGCTGGGCCAAGGCCTGGCTAGTCCAACTCAGAAACAAAAGCACACTTCTGAACCCAATGACACATGGTTTATTCTTTTCAGACAGCCACCATGAAAAGACTGGGGGGGGCTCCATCCCCTCCCACCCCAGCTCCCTGCAGCAGGCATTATCCACACACATGCAGCCAGTGAATGACACAAAAGACAGGCCTGGGCACTAGCCAGCAGGGCCCAGAGGAAATGCACTTGGAAGCCACAAAAAGTAATGGGGAGATCAACTCTGTTAGCAGCAGAGAGAAAAACCACAGGGAAGGAATCCCACAGCACAGTGCTAAGCAGAGGAAGGGACACTGGTGCCTGACAGGAAGCCCCGGAAGGGGAGCGTGGCCTCTCCCTGGAGGTCAGGAAGGTTGGTGTACCTAAGGCTCAGGGTGTGGGACCCCTTTCCCACCATGAAGAACTCAGTGGGAGACAGCCTGTCCCAGACCACAGCCTGCTTGCTCAGAGACACTAACAGAATTGCAAGAAGAGATGGAAGAACATTTAAGGCTGCAAAACCTCATGCGCCCCCCCCCACCCCACCCCAGGGCAGCCCTTGCAGGCAAACCTCCCCCAGCAGGCAGAGCTGCCAGTGCCACATGGGTTCACAAGTTCCAGGGAGCAGCTGCCCTGCACCCAGCTCCCCGCAAGAAGGGTCAGAGAAGCCCTGGCCCTGCTCCGCTCCCACCCCAGCCTGCCTAGCCCACCAGCTTGTTCCACTGGACAGTGCTGAAGAAGGAGTGGGACTTCAGCTTCGCAATTCCACCTCCTCCCGAGCCCAAACGCTGCTTAGGGCTATACTGCAGGAGCTGCAGAGAAAAGGGACAGGACACCAGGGTGGGAAGATGGATACACTGAAAAGCAGCTACCCAGCCTCAGCCCCTGCCTTCTCCCAGCCTCCCCCACCTCCACCCAGACTCCTCACCTCAGTGAGCAGCGATGCAGCTGCCAGGCTGAGTCCCTCTGGCAGGTGCAGCTGGGTGTGAGGTTGAATCCCTGAAGGGTGGTTTTGGGACAGGGGCTGCAGGAGGCAAAGGATGACGGTGAGCAGAGGCACCGACTGGGGTATTAACATCCTGCTAAGACTTCACCACCATACAACCCCACCCTAGCATGGTAGGATTTAAAATCCCAGGTCCTCAGCACCCAGAGATCCAGGCACCAAGAATCACACACCTGAGACAATTTGGCACACAGCTGATGTGCCCACACTGGAATTCATCCTCCCAGCCCCTGTATGGACAGGAGCTCTTCTACTAAGGTTCCCCCCACCACAAGTACTACATAGCTCCTCTGCCTCTTACCACTCCTGTCAGCAGCTCATACAACAGAGACCCAAAGCTCCAGCAGTCAGCAGTTTCAGTCAGCTCAGAAATGCCCCCCACTTCTGCAGGAAGAGCCAGAGAAGAATTAGAGCTGGAGGCAGGGCAGTACCTGGGCACCAGGGCCTGTGGCTGCTAGTGACTGCCATTCTAGGCAAGCCTCACTGCATGCAGGAGCCCTCTCTCCCCAGGTCAATGGCAGTGGGGAGAGGTCAGGAGAAGGGAGGGCAAGCTTCCCTTACCTGGGGCACTATAGAGCTCCTCCAGAGCTTGGCTGCAGCACCGTGGCTCCACCTCTGTCCACTGGCCAAAGAAGGTAAGACGGACATGACCTGCAGACCAGCATGAGAGCCAAGAGCAGGGAGGTTAGCATAAAACTAGCAACTCCAGCAGGAACGCAAACCCAAGCCACATTCCCCTCAGTTGGAAGCAGGAGACGTCACTGGGAAAAGCCAGGGTGCTGGGTCCCTGCTACACCCTGGACACAGAGGGGTTGTGCCTCCCACAGCCACCCAACAGTTGCCTCAGATGTCCAGCAGGCACATGCAGCTGGTGGGTCTGGTTAGAGGGGATTCAAGCTCAACAACCCTGGGGCAGGCTGCAGTGAGGAGAGGCAGTGCCAAAGGGAGAAAGGTTAGCTTCCCCCTCACAAAGCTATCTCTTGGTTTTTCCCCTAACCACGTTGTGGGGCAATCTTTAGCTTGCCCCCATTCTTGCCAGTTGGTCAGGGACTTGCACTCAGAGGCTTGCACAGACAGCAACAACTCATGGCGTGAGGGGAAGGACAGGCTCAGGAACACCCAAGGGGGCAGTAACTACAGGCAGGAGCAAACTGCAATTCCACTAACCTCAGACACAGTTTAGCTGGTCTCAGATTCCCTGTGCTGGGATTTCCCAGGCAGCCAGACCCCACATGGGAGCAGAAGTATCGCATTCCTGTGGCTATGGCCCCTACTCTCCCTCTGCAGAAACATCTCTTGTAATAATCTCTTGGAAACCCCAATCCAGACCACACTTCCATGCTCAAAGACATCCAAATCTCCCCTCCCTCCCCCAAAGCAAACTCAAGAGAGTTCAAGTCTCCTGGATATGGGGCAGACAGGAGTCTTCCAGCCAACAACCCTCCCTCCCCCTTGGGGAAGCAGCCTTGGGCTCTACCTACCAGCTGTATCAAGCAGCAGGTTCCTGGGGTTGAGGTCCCGGCACAATACACCCTGTTGGTGAAGTCCCTCTAAGGCCAAGAGGATTTCTGCTGCCCACAGCTGGACTTGCTCCTCCTTCACAGCCCAGGCTCTCTGGTTATGCCCACAGGGAGCCAGAGACCTGCACAGTCCTGATACCGGCTCCTCTCTGAGTGGGCCACTGGTCATGCTTCCTCCCCACAGGGGCTCCTGCATCCCAGGGTCAGGCCCAGGCCCACAGGGCCTGCCAGAACTGTGCATGGCAATTCCTGCACAAAGCTGCCTCTGTCCTGAGGAAGCCAGGAAGGGCTGAGCCCAGGGGGCCTCAGACACTTGATGAGACTGAGGCTCCCCCTTTCCTGGATGGTCCCCTGTCACAGTCTTTGGCATACAGGCAGGCGTTTGGGGAAGCCTTTCACCAGCAAGTGGCCTGGGATCCTGCCAGGAGGCTGCTCTTTGTGATACACTGCCCACACCCTTGCTGCTGGTTAGAGAGTCCCAGGGGTGCAGGACCAGGCCCTGGTTTTTGAGGTGGCTGGGGCCTTTGGTTGATGCTGCTGGAACATGGTCCATGATGCCAGGCAGAGCCTGCATCACACTTAAACCCTGCCCTCCATCTGCAGCCTCTGTGCTGCTGGCAGGAGCCAAGAGAAGCTGGCAGTGACTCCCAGGTCTGGGGTCTGTGCTGTCAGGGAACTCCTCCCAAGGGGGAGAAAGGTCAGTGTTTCCCAACAGGCGGTGGTTCGCAGAGCCCAGGGGGCCACTGTCTGTCCGAGCAGAGAAGATGCAGTCTCGACTGCTCCCATGGAAGCTTCCCACTGCCTCCTCTCTGCCACGGTCCCTCAGGGTTGGAATGTGCTTTGAATGCAGGAAACCAGAGCCATCAGAGGAGCCCTGTTGGACACAATACTTGGAGCGGAGGTGAGACCACAGCATCTCCCCTGGAAAGTGAGAAGAAGAAAAAGTGATGGGGTAGAAAGCATTCCAGGTTCCCCCCTCCGTGAGCACCACCCATTCAGGCACAGGCCAAGGCCTACACACTCTGCATATGACTAGACCTTAATTTCTCCTGAAGTAAACCTGAAGTTCATGTAGAATATACCCAAACCCTATGAATGCAGGTCACTCAACTCCATACTCCTCAGTGATCCAGCACATGAGTAGCTCATTCCCCCCTCCTTCAGCAGCCTTTTGCCACCCCTTCTGCACAGTCTCCTTGATCCCAGCCACATCACTTCCATGTCACAGTCCAGCCACATCTTCACACATGCCCCTGATCCTGCAGTCATCCCCACTCTCCCTTGAAAGCATTTCCTCCCTACACCCCAGCAACAGTGCTGCCAGAGAGAGCCCACAGCATGGAACAAAGCACTCTGGTCAGTGATGAGTCAGAGCAGCGAGGCCTGGAGCTCAGAGCACACTGCCAGAGCTTCCAGCAAGTTGGCGGACCCACTGATCACAAGAGGCAGTCTCATTAAACTCAGCTGCTGGTTGCTTTCTGCAAATTCATTGCACAAAGACACTTGAGAAGCTGAGGCTGTTCTCCAGCACACATCAGACTGTTTGTCATTAATGGACTCCACCTGCTGCTTCCTACCCACCCACTCATCTGGCAGAGAGCAAAGAAGCTCCTCACTCCTAAGCAGCCTGCACTTTGTCACTCTTCTTTACCCAAACCCTTATGTTCTCCTTGCCCTTTGTCCCCTGATTCTCCATCTTCTCTCTTTGGTCTTGTCTCAAAATCCAGTGTGGCCTCTTCTTTTGTAACCAGTTACCATGAATGTCTTGTTCAAAATGTCTGAGTGAACTACCTCACTTGGATCTCCTTTTCCATCACCTTGCTGCCATAGCCAAACTGTGCCAGCAAGAAAGAGAGGTTTTTCTTTCCAAAACCCTTTGCTGGTTTGCTTCCATATCTCAGACCATGCCAGAAGATACCAGACCATATCAACTTCCTTACAGTGAGGTACGATTTTATGATGATACCCTCACACAGGACTCAATGATGCTAAAGCTAGTTTCCACATTCCCCCCACTGCAAACCTCTCTCTCCTAGGTCTCCATAACTCCATTTCTAGCTTACTTCCTCAGTCAGTTCTTATCAAAACTCCTGAATCCTCAATAAAGCTTAGTGGCTCCTTCCGCAAAGTCTTCAGCCACCTTTCTAAGGAGGAGCACTTGTGCTGTCACTATAGAAAACAGTCCTAAAACAGCAGGAGAAACATATTTGAGATCAAAAGAAAGGGAGGCTGAGGGTGAGAGCAGGATGCCATGTGGACAGCAAGCAAGTACAACAAAGCACTTACCCTGCACGTGCTCCAGGTGGAGGAAGATGGAGTCCTCACTCACGTAGTAGCACAGCAGCTTGACCATGAAGGGGACTCCATGAGGAATGATGGTCTGCCGCTCACGAGTCTCCACATGGGATTTGGGGAGGCTCTGGGGAGGTAAATGGAGGTGGGTGTTACAGCAGGGTAGGTGCTTGGACTCCCTGGAACCTAGCACCTGGCAGCACAGGAGGCTAGCTGGAAAGACCTGTTGGTAAGTGCCATCTGACAAGCCCCATGGCTGTCCTCCCCATGTCACTCACAACAGAGCTCTCCAACTGGAAAACYTGCAGCTCGTGCTTAGACAAGTCTGTCAGTCCCTAGCACCTAGCTGTGGTGATGCAGAACTCTGCAAAGCTCTGCCAATGCACAACACTCCCCACCTGCAAGTCACACTGCTGCTCCAGAACAGTGGCCATCCCCCACAACTGCACCAACTCAAACTTCGACTAAACAAATGACTTCAAGCTGGAGTTTACCATTCCAGCTCTCTACTTTCCCCTCTGGGATTGATGCTTCTCCCTGTTATGCCAGGGCCTCCTTGTCCAGTTACTGAAGTCCTTCATTTTTAGCAAACAGCTGGACTAAGGGCACTGGGAGAGTGCCCTAGAACCTGTAACTGAGCACCCTCCACCCCACATCATCCGCCATCTATTTCATGGTGGGCTCAGATTATCTAACATGGGCATAAGGCTTGGGTTGCACCATTACAAGGCTGAGGTCCACCAGAGGAACAGAAGGAATGTAGCTCAAGCTTCAGGAAGGAGCTAAGAAGGAGAGCTGCTTCCCTTTTGATTGCAGAAGATGGCTGAGAGAGGAGAGTGAACAAAAAATAGCAGATCACAGAGGTTTTAGAGGAAGTTTGATGTTCTTAAAGCTTCCCTTTGCTGAGCTGCATCTAAAAKGAGCTAAGGAGTATTCCCCACTCAACCATATTGGCTAGAAGATATCTCCTCCCCGAGGTCACCCAAAGAAGATGAAGACAGATGAGCTGTGAAGCTGGCAACACCCACCTTAAGTATAAAGGTCCCATCCGTGGCTGGATCCTGAACTATCTGCACCTATAAGCAGTATACACAGAATATGTCAGAAGTGGTAACTGCTCTCATCCCARCTCACAGCCTACAGTAATATCCCAGACTTAACTCTGGAATTAAAACAAACTCCCACTCAACTACCAGAGTTTGGCATTGCTCAAACCCCTATTCTTGAAATACCAAATATGGTTATTACTGCTGAGATAGGCAAGGAGCCAGGGATTAGAGCGCTAACCAAAGAGGTGACTGTCACACCATTTTTGCTCCCTTCACCAAGGAAGTATTCACATTACTCTTTCTGGGCTCTGCCCACCTGGGCCTCAGCAGGTTGTGAGAAACACCTTAGTCCTGATAAACTGAGATGTGTGATTCGCAGAAGGGAACAATGTGTCAGTGCATGCATGGAGATGGTAAGCCTGGCATCTTCACTCCGAGATCATGAACTATTAACTAGTTTATTCATGCAGAAAGCTTGTCTTCTGCAGAAGTCTAGACTATCTGTAGGTATCTACCATCACAGCACCTAGGCATCAAGATTGATTCCCTACATTGGAAAGGAATGGAGATGCCAGCTTCTTTGCAAATATCTTGGGAGCTTTAGTAACCACAAGTAATGGGGACATTAACAGACTTCTCATCTGACAAAGAGACTCCTACCCTCCCCTGAGGATTTTACTTGGTGGGAATGATTTGGATGAAAACCCTCATGCTCCTTGGTAAGCGCACCAAGGGCAGTCACCTGCATCCCAGCTAGTAAGACCTTCCAGGCTACATTTGGCTTGGCCCAGCCCCAGCCTCATCCCCTCCCACTTCCAGACACAGTCATTACCTTATCAATCACTCCCACAACCTTATACCGTCTCAGGTTCTCCACTGCTGAGCTTAGTGTCCTGATCGGCCGGAAGCGAAGGCTGCTGTAACCCTGCAAGACAGTGAGAAAAAGATGAGGGACCTAGAGATGCTAGGGTTGTTGCCATTCTCCCACCATTCTCCTCACCAGCCTTTCCTCAGGCCCTTACCCTGTCCTGCCTCACTCTCCTGTCCCTTCATTTCCCATCTGGTCCCATAATGGTGTGTGAGCTGCAGTTATCTTTGCTGAACACAGCTTGTTTTCCATCCAGATGGGAACAATGAGAGGAAGACGGTTTTACATCTAATAAGATGGTTGCCCCTGTTGGCTTCTGTCCCATCAAAATGTCCATTTTTGCTATTAAGAATGATGATAAAAAGCTAAATAACACACCTTGCAAGAGTCCTGGAAATAACCCAGGCAAGCTGGGCACAGCTCAACCCTTCACTCCAGACAGGAAAAAGGGCTGACACCAGGATCCCTCAGGAGGCCAGTGACACTCTGCAGCTGACACATTTGTCATTTTCTCTACACCACCTGACCATGGCATCCAGCCATTTGTACACAGGTGGTTGAGAATGTTCACCATGGATGTGTTATCACATCGAGGTGCCTCTTTGGTGTTCCTCACCACCAGGTTTTCCTGTACCAAGGAGCCATTGCTATTACATCCCAGCAGTTCCATATTCCATGGGCTCAGAATCCCACCCTTATTACCCCAAGCCTTTGCCTCACCCCCCACCCACGGCAGACACRTGCTCAGGTTTACTATGTGGGCTCAACCAGCACCAGTGTGTGCGCTCATCAGGTTTCCGCCTCAGGATTCAGCCAAGTCAGCCCCAAGCATTTGGCCCTCAGAGATGACTGACCCATGGAGGCCACATCCAGCCCCAGCTCCTCACCGTGTCTGCGGGGCTGCCATTCCCCAAAGTCCGCTGGAGGTGGCAGTTGAAGATCTCCTCCGCACGCTTCAGGTACTGTGTTATCTTCCGTTTCACAGCCTCCCGCCGCTCCTTATTGGGGTCAACTGCAGGTAAGAGAGAAGACAGGCATTAGGGACCTGCCCACAGACTGACCCTCCCCAGCACTCCCGTCACAACCTTTGTCCCTGCAGGATTCCCTCACACCTTGTCTAGCTGCGCTAACCACCTGCAAGGCTGCCTCTGTGCCATGGCCGCCAGCCCTCCCGCCCGGCCCCTTCCCCCGGGGCTTGTCCAGCGTCCCT